>NC_069503.1:400368540-400576040 GCF_027579735.1 Bombina bombina | reverse complement strand
TACAGGAAAACTTCAGTAGGGGGAACGGTTTGCAGGCTAAACTGCATTAAGGTATGTTCAGTCTATGTTTTTCTAGACAGACTGTGTTTATTCTAGAAAAGGCTGGCAATATCCCCATGGGGAAAAGGGTAAGCTGTATTCAGACACTTGGATAGGAATTTCAGCTTGCTTGAAGGGCTCATTTGTTACTGGTGACACTGTTAAGAAAAAAACGTTTTTTGTTTGTTCAGTAAATGATGCAATTATAACGTTTTTTGAAGGGACTGAAGGGGTCATTGTGGCTTGTGTTAGGTTTTTTTAACCCACATGGTTAATTAAGAGATACTCAGGTGTTTTTCTAATAGGCCTCAAAACATCGAGTGAGGTGGGAGGACCCTATTTTCGCGCCTCAGTTGCGCAGTTTCTTTTCCTTAAGAGTTATCCAACTGCTTTTCTAAAGGTTCCTGCTGTGTTTGAGGGCTGTAAAGGAGGTTTTTTCCCCACAAATCGTTCTGAAGGGCAGGTAGGCGCCACAGCAGAGCTGTGGCAAGGTGCTGAAAGTCTTTTTTTACCGGTTTTGATGTTTTTTCAATCCGGTTTTGCCATTAAGGGGTTAATTGTTTATTTGCATAGTTGTGCAAAGTTACTAAGGCTGTAAGATACTACTGTAAAAATTGTTAAGTTTACTGCTTTTTTACACTGTTTTGCAGAACTTGTGCAGCTTTTTTTCTCTTAAAGGCACAGTACCGTTTTATTTCTAAGTGTTATTTACTTTGATTACAGTGTTTTCCAAGCTTGCTTGTTGCATTACTAGCCTGTTTAACATGTCTGATACCAAGGAAAATCCTTGTTCAATATGTTTGGAAGCCATTGTGGAACCCCTTCTTAGAATGTGTACTGATATGTCTATAAATTATAAAGAACATATATTAGCACTTAAAAATAGAGCAATAGATGATTCTCAGTCAGAAGTAAATGAGGGTTCGCCATCTAGCTCTCCCCAAGTGTCACAACCAGTAACGCCCGCACAAGTGACGCCAAGTACCTCTAGTGCGTCACATTAATTTACTTTACAAGACATGGCCACATTTATGAATACAACCCTCACTGAGGTTTTATCCAAACTGCCTGGGTTACAAGGAAAGCGGGACAGCTCTGGGTTAAGGAAAAATGCTGAGCCGTCTCACGCTTTAGTAACTGTTTCTGATATGCCCTCACAATACTCTGAAGGGGCGAGGGATTTGTTATCTGAGGGAGAAATTTCTGATTCAGGAAAGACGCTTCCTCAGACAGATTCTGATATGACGGCCTTTAAATTTAAGCTTGAACACCTCCGCTTATTGCTTAGGGAGGTATTAACAACTCTAGATGATTGTGACCCTATAGTGGTCCCAGAGAAATTGTGTAAAATGGATAGATACTTAGAGGTTCCTGTTTACACTGATGTTTTTCCAGTCCCTAAGAGGATTGTCAATATTATTGCTAAGGAGTGGGATAGACCAGGTATTCCGTTCACTCCCCTTCCTGTTTTTAAGAACATGTTTCCCATATCTGATACCATAAGGGACTCATGGCAGACAGTTCCTAAGGTGGAGGGAGCTATTTCTACTCTGTCTAAGCATACAACTATACCTATCGAGGACAGTTGTGCTTTCAAAGATCCTATGGATAAAAAATTAGAGGGTCTCCTGAAGAAAATTTTTGTTCATCAAGGTTTTTCTCTCCAACCTATTGCGTGCATTGTTCCTGTAACGACTGCAGCTGCTTTCTGGTTTGAGGCTCTAGAAGAGGCTCTTCAAATGGAGACTCCATTAGAGGAAATTATGGACAGAATTAAGGCCCTTAAGTTGGTAATTCTTTTATTACAGATGCCGCTTTTCAACTGGCTAAATTAGCGGCAAAGAATTCTATTTTTGCCATTTTAGCACGCAGGGCGTTATGGCTTAAGTCCTGGTCTGCTGATGTGTCATCTAAATCTAAACTTTTGAACATTCCTTTCAAAGGTAAGACCCTATTCGGGCCTGAACTGAAGGAGATTATTTCAGACATTACTAGAGGGAAAGGTCATGCCCTCCCTCAGGATAGATCAAATAAGATGAGGGCCAAACAAAATATTTTTCGTTCCTTTCGGAACTTTAAGAGTGGTCCTGCTTCTTCTTCCTCTTCTACAAAGCAAGAGGGGAATTTTGCCCAATCTAAGTTAGTCTGGAGACCTAACCAGGCTTGGAACAAGGGTAAACAGGCCAAGAAGCCTGCAGCTGCCTCTAAGACAGCATGAAGGGGTATCTCCCGATCCGGGACCAGATCTAGTAGGGGGCAGACTCTCTCTCTTCGCTCAGGCTTGGGCGATGTTCAGGATCCCTGGGCTTTAGAAATTGTGTCCCAGGGATATCTTCTGGAATTCAAGGGCTCCCTTCCAAGGGGGAGATTTCACATTTCTCGATTGTCTGTAAACCAGACAAAGAGAGAGGCGTTCTTACGCTGTGTAGAAGACGTACATACCATGGGGGTGATTCGCCCAGTCCCAAAGGGGCTAGGGTTTTATTCAAACCTGTTTGTGGTTCCCAAGAAAGAGGGAACTTTCAGACCAATCTTGGATCTCAAAATTCTAAACAAGTTCCTCAAAGTTCCATCATTCAAGATGGAGACTATTCAGACTATTCTACCTCTGATCCAGGAGGGTCAATATATGACTACCGTGGACTTAAAGGATGCGTATCTACACATCCCTTTTCACAGAGATCATCATTTCCTCAGTTTCTAAACAGGCATTACCATTTTGTGGCCCTTCCTTTCGGGTTGGCCACGGCTCCCAGAATTTTCACAAAAGTGCTAGGGTCCCTTCTGGCAGTTCTACGACCACGGGGCATAGCAGTGGCACCTTATCTAGACGACATCTTAATTCAGGCGTCGACTTTCCAGCTAGCCAAGTCTCACACAGACATCGTGTTGGCTTTTTTGACATCTCACGGGTGGAAGGTGAACATAAAAAAGAGTTCTCTCTTCCCTCTTATAAGAGTTTCCTTCCTAGGGACTCTGATAGACTCGATAGAAATGAAAATATTTCTGACGGAGGTCAGAAAGTTAAAACTCTTATCCACTTGCCGAGCTCTTCATTCCATTCCTCGGCCATCAGTGGCTCAGTGTATGGAGGTAATCGGACTCATGGTAGCGGCAATGGACATAATTCCTTTTGCCCGTCTACACCTCAGACCACTGCAACTATGCATGCTCAAACAGTGGAATGGGGATTATGAGAGGAGACCATATATTTTCTTCTCTGGTGGTTGTCTCAGGGAATGTGCTTCCGCAGGCCAGAGTGGCTCATTGTAACGACAGATGCCAGCCTGCTAGGCTGGGGTGCAGTCTGGAACTCCCTGAAAGCACAGGGCTTATGTTCTCGTGAGGAAGCTCTCCTCCCGATAAACATTTTAGAACTGAGAGCGATTTTCAATGCGCTTCAGGCGTGGCCTCAGCTTGATGCGGCCAAATTCATCAGGTTTCAGTCGGACAACATCACAACTGTAGCTTATATCAATCATCAGGGAGGAACAAGGAGTTTTCTAGCGATGATGGAGGTAACCAAAATAATCCGGTGGTCAGAGGATCACTCTTGCCATCTCTCAGCAATCCACATCCCAGGAGTAGAGAACTGGGAGGCGGATTTTCTAAGTCGTCAGACTCTTCATCTGGGGGAGTGGGAACTCCATCCGGAGGTATTCGCCCAGCTGATTCAGCTATGGGGCACACCAGAATTGGATCTGATGGCGTCTCGTCAGAATGCCAAACTTCCTCGTTACGGGTCCAGGTCCCGGGATCCCAAGGCAGTACTGATAGATGCTCTAGCAGTGCCTTGGTCCTTCAATCTGGCTTATGTATTTCCACCGTTTCCTCTCCTCCCACGTCTGGATGCCAGAATCAAGCAGGAGAGAGCTTCGGTAATTCTGATAGCTTATGCGTGGCCACGCAGGACTTGGTATGCAGACCTAGTGGACATGTCCTCGGTTCCACCGTGGACTCTGCCAATGAGGCGGGACCTTCTAATTCAAGGGCCGTTCACGCATCCAAATCTAATTTCTCTGCGTCTGACTGCTTGGAGATTGAACGCATGATTTTATCAAAGCGTGGTTTCTCTGAATCGGTCATTGATGCCCCGATTCAGGCTAGAAAGCCTGTCACCAGGAAGATTTATCATAAGATTTGGCGCAAATATCTTTATTGGTGTGAATCCAAAGGTTACTCGTGGAGTAAGATTAGGATTCCTAGAATATTGTCTTTTCTCCAAGATGGTTTGGAGAAGGGATTATCTGCTAGTTCTCTTAAAGGTCAAATATCTGCTTTGTCTATTCTACTTCACAAATGTCTGGCAGATGTCCCAGACGTTAAAGCGTTTAGTCAGGCTTTGGTCAGAATCAAGCCTGTATTTAAACCTATTGCTCCGCCATGGAGCCTAAACTTAGTTCTTAAAGTTCTTCAAGGTGTTCCGTTTGAACTTATGCATTCCATAGATATTAAGCTTCTATCTTGGAAAGTTTTGTTTTTAGTAGCTATCTCTTCGGCTCGAAGAGTTTCTGAGCTATCTGCTTTACAATGTGATTCCCCTTACCTTGTTTTCCATGCAGATAAGGTGGTTTTACGTACCAAACCTGGGTTTCTTCCTAAGGTTGTTTCTAATAAGAATATCAATCAAGAGATTGTGGTTCCTTCTTTGTGTCCTAATCCTTCATCTAAGAAGGAACGTCTGTTACACAATCTTGATGTGGTTCGTGCTTTAAAATTCTACTTACAAGCAACTAAAGATTTCCGTCAAACATCTTCTTTGTTTGTTGTTTATTCTGGTAAACGGAGAGGTCAAAGGGCTACTGCTATCTCTTTCCTTTTGGCTGAAAAGCATCATCCGTTTGGCCTATGAGACTGCTGGACGGCAGCCTCCTGAAAGGATTACTGCTCATTCTACTAGAGCTGTGGCTTCCACATGGGCTTTTAGAAATGAGGCTTCTGTTGAACAGATTTGTAAGGCGGCGACTTGGTCTTCGCTTCATACTTTTTCCAAATTTTACAAATTCGATACTTTTGCTTCTTCAGAGGCTATTTTTGGGAGAAAGGTTCTACAAGCAGTGGTGCCTTCCGTTTAAGGTCCCTGTCTTGTCCCTCCCTTTATCCGTGTCCTAAAGCTTTGGTATTGGTATCCCACAAGTAAGGATGAATCCGTGGACTCGATACATCTTACAAGAGAAAACATAATTTATGCTAACCTGATAAATTTATTTCTCTTGTGATGTATCGCGTCCACGGCCCGCCCTGTTTTTTAAGACGGGCATATATATTTTTATTTTTAAACTTTCAGTCACCACTGCACCCTATGGTTTCTCCTTTTTCTTCCTAGCCTTCGCTCGAATGACTGGGGGGTGGAGCTAAGGGGGGAGCTATATAGGCAGCTCTGCTGTGGGTGCTCTCTTTGCCACTTCCTGTAGGGGAGGAGAATATCCCACAAGTAAGGATGAATCCGTGGACTCGATACATCACAAGAGAAAAAAATGTATCAGGTAAGCATAAATTATGTTTTTTTTAAATATAAACATTACCTAACTATTCTTTTTTTCTTAGAGAATAAAAGCAAGAGGGATTTAATTCAGATGTTGGTCCAAAAGGGATACGAGTCTGACCCGGTAAAAGCCTGGAAGGAGGCCCAGGAAAAGGTATGTTGTGAGCAAGGCACACAGCAGGGATATTATCTGTACTGTGCAAAGCAAGGACAGTTACTTCTCTTTGCACTAATTATCATCCCCTTTTGTATTGCTAAGTGTGTACCATTATCCCAGTTATAACCTGGTGTCATTGCAGGCAGCAGAAGAGGATGATGTCTTGGAACAGAATGATGACAGCAACTCAGACTCTGATGCTGGATCTGGGCCAGACTTTAACTATATTCTGAATATGTCTTTATGGAGTCTTACCAAGGAAAAAGTAGATGATCTGATTAAACAAAGAGATATAAAAGTATGTCTTCCACATATATACACTGAAAATGTTAGAGTGTGTGTGTATGTATATAATATGTATAAAACAGTGTTTGTGTGTTAAAGGGACAGTCTAGTCAAAATTAAACTTTAATGATTCAGATCGGGTATGCAATTTTAAACTATTTTACAATTCGCTTTTATCATCAAATTTTCTTTGCTCTCTTGATATTCTTTGTTGAAAACTAAACCTATGTAGGATCATATGCTAATTTCTAAGCCTTTGGAAGCTGCCTCTTATCTCAGTGAATTTTGACAGTTTTTCAATACAAGTTCATGTGTGCCATATAGATAACATTGTGCTCACTCCCGTGGAGTTATTTTGAGTTAGCACTGATTGGCTAAAATGCAAGTCTCTCAAAAGAACTGAGATAAGGGGGCAATCTGCAGACGCTTAGATACAAGACAATCACAGAGGTAAAAAGTATATTAATATAATCATGTTGGTTAAGCAAAACTGGGGAATGGGTAATAAAGGGATTATCTTTTTAAACAATAAAAATTCAGGGGTAGACTGTCCCTTTTAAAGGGACACTAAACCCAAATGATTTCTTTCATGATTCAGATAGAGAATGCAATTTTAAGCAACTTTCTAATTGACTCCTATTATCAATTTTTCTTTGTTCTCTTGCTATCTTTATTTAAAAAGCAGGAATGTGATGCATAGCAGCCGGCCCATTTTTGGTTGAGAACCTGGATTGTGCTTGCTCATTGGTGGGTAAATGTAATCCTCCAATAAGCAAGCGCTATCCATGGTGCTGAACCTAAAATGGGCTGGCTGCTAAGATCTGCAGTCCTGCCTTTAAAATAAAGATAGCAAGAGAACGATGAAAAATTGATAATAGATGTAAATTAGAAAGTTGCTTAAAATGTCGTGCTCTATCTGAACCGTGAAAGAAAAAAATTGGGTTCAATATCCCTTTAAGTTACTGTATTTTACCACATAAATCCAACAAATAGAGGGACCACTTTTAGCATATCATGCTTATTTTTATGGCCATTTAGGCAACAAAATATTACTTCCATTTTTAAATCCCTGTACCTGAATGAAAGGTTTCAGCACTGTGCTTACTCTTATAATTCACTAATGTGCAGGAGCCTTGCTTAAATGGTGCTAACATCAGTTGGTGAAGCAACAAATTGATACAGAAAAATGGGTTAACAATGCCTTAAAAAAATCTCATATGTAGGCCAAGAAACTTTATTTATACCTACAAACCTTTTACAAACTAAGGTAATCCTAACAAAATATACGTTGCTAGATACATTTTGACTTAATATTTTACACATGAATGCATCAGTTATCTACATTGACAAAGAAGCCAGTTACACTCTGTGCTGCACAGGCTCAAATGTGCTCTGCATAAAAGTGATCGTATTAAAGGTAGTGGAGTGTCGCAGGTTAGACACGCAATTTTTTTTATTTATTATTCTATTTTTGTGTTGTTATTGTCAGCAATTCCTTATGTTATGCAAAAATGAGCTCAGCTTTACACAGGTAAAAAAAAAATCTTCAATAAATTGTGTTCCAGGGTAAAGAACTCAATGACCTCAAGAGAAAATCTCCTTCCGACCTCTGGAAAGAAGACCTTGCAGCTTTTGTTGAAGAGCTTGAGGTACGTTTTAAAAAAAAAAAAAAAAAAAAAAAAAAAGTTGCATGTGTAATAAGTTAAAGGGACAGTATACTATAAAATTGTTTTTCCCTTAATGTGTTAACAATTTTTTAAGGCTTATTTGTGTATATGAATTAGCTGATTTTGTGTTTTGAAGCCACAACCCAATAAAATCGGTTGAGCTTGTAGTTATAATCAGATCTCATTACTTTATCACATTGTATACATACACATGCTTCTTTATTTTATATCTGTCTATAAACCAATCACCAATACTTGGAGTGAACAATGGAAAATTAACATTTTATTACCTTATCTCTTCTATACCCCACTGGGAGTGTAATTTCTTCTACTGGCTGTGTTAACACAGCTTGGCCTCGAGGCCAAAAAGTTTCTGATGGGTGGGGATACCACAGGCTAAATAAACTATTTCATATGCCAATATAAGGCTAATGGAAATACTTGTATATAATTTAATACACTCCAGCAGGTAAATTGGATCATTTGGAACAAATTAAAGGGGAGAACATTTTTGAGTAAACTGTCCCTTTTAATTGGACATGAAGCCTAAACATTTGCTGTTATTATTCAGATAAAGCATACGAATTTAAGCAACTTTTCAGTTTACTTCTAATAATAAATTTGCTTCATTTTCTTTGTATCCTTTTGGAGCAGCAGTGCACTACTGGGAGCTAGCTGGACACAACAGGTGAGCCAATCACAGGTGGCATATATGTGCAGCCTCACCAGCTAGCTTCTACTAGTGCATTGCCTTGTAGGTCTCAGTAATAGCCAATGGGTTAAATGTGTGCTGATTTCAATTTCTAAATCCATTGATGTTTTTTCTTATTCTTTAGAATGAATATAATTCACATTCAAAGATGCCTCGGTGGTCGTCCCCTTCTCCTTTCTGTTTTTAAAGAAAAAAATCAGTTGGTTGGGAATGGTTTTTATAATGCTTGGCCCAGTCATTTGAAATGAATTACATAGGTCATACAGACAAATGTTTGCCATGATTCAGATAAAGCAACTTTCTAATTCACTTGTATATTACATTTTTCTTTGTTCTCTCTGTATCTTTTTTTTTTTTAATAGCAGGGATGTAAGCTCAGGAGTGTGCACTTGTCTGGAGCACTGTATGACAGTAGTTTTTCTACAATGTTCTCCATTTGCAAGACCAATAGATGGCAGCACAATTTCCTGCCATGTAGTGCTCCAGACACCTATCTAGGTATCTCATCAACAAAGAATTCCATGGGAACAAAGCAAATTTGATAAAGTAAATTGGAAACTTTTTTAAAAATTTGTATGCTCTGTCTGAATCCCAAAAGAAAATGACTGGTTTTCACATCCATATTGTGTAAAACATACACCGTACAATTTTATAGAAAAGTTTTTAAATAAAATGTTGCATTAAAACCTGCCATATAAATGATGAAATACTACTTGGGTATTTTGGAGCTTGAATGCATTAATTGCAATTGGTCTGCTGCTGCGTTTATTTACAATGTTCTTTCCATAGAAAGTAGAAGCACAAGAAAGGGAAGATGTGCTAGCTGGATTTGCAGGCAAAGCAATAAAAGGCAAAATTGGTAAACCCAAAATAAAGAAAATGCAGCTTGAAGAGACCCTGCCCTCTCTTTATGGCAGAAGAGTTGAGCCCCAGATTAGTGCGATGAAGGCTGATGCCAGTAAAAAGATGCTGAAAAAGAAAAAGGTGAGGTTGCACTTATTTGTTAATAGACAGCATGGATCCTGTTCCATGTTACAGATGTCCACCTCTGATGTTCTACAACAGAAACAAAAAACGTATTTAAAATACTAAGCAATGTATATGCTTTTCTACAATTGTAAGAGTATTGTTGCAAGTATTCTCCTAAATTCATTTCTCTCTTTCCAATGTTTAAGGGTGACATTGACTCCATGGTACTGAAATTGGAGTTTGATGAGGAGTTTGGTTCCTTAACAGCAGAAGGGGGTGAAGATTCTCAGAATATGACACCAGTGAAACCTGTAAAACCCAAGAGGGAGAAAAAAGAACCTGGTATGTGTCTGTCCAGAAGACCATTCCTCACCTCATCCGATAGTGCATTAAAAGTTAAGAGAACCTAACAATTAGTTGCTGTAGTGCACTTCTTTGTTGTGGTAGAACGTGTTCCACCCCTTATGTCTCTGTCAGTAAGAGCTCTAGAGGAAGTCAGTGATTTTAAAAGGTTTATTTGCTAGTTGGTAATTGGCTTAATGTGACCATTAAATACTGGAGGTTTGCATCATAGAAAGACAAAAGCAATGACATTTAATCTGAATTTCAAATTAGTAGCCTTGTCTGACAAATTTCAGTTACTACCATTTCCTTAGTATCATGTGACTGCAATCAGCCAAACACAAACGCATATGCTCAGTAGGAGATGGTGCCTCGTGCACATTTTATTTTATTCCATCTAAATCATTATTACGTCTAATTTTGACTTTAGTGTCCCTTTAAGGTATTACTATATTGCTCCCAATCTGTAAATATAGTTTCTCATTATTTTGAGGTCAAGTGAAGATCTACTGATCTCACATTGCTACAGTGCATCTCTCTTTAGAGAGAGTGGACAAGGTGAGAGGACAAGTTGGCTAAAATCATCACTTTTAAAAACAATTCACACTGCTGGTGTGATAAAGGGGCCTTTATTTCAATTTATGTAATAACGGGACAGTCTACACCTTGGTCATCTTGAAGTCTTACTTTAGATTAAGCTGCAAATAGCCTCTTGCACCCCTTTCTATATCATGCAGCAGGAACTGTAAAAAAGTTGTTTTAGAATTAATATTGTTTCTGGCTACTTTGAAATGGCTGCCAAGCTCAGCCCGATTATGACCTCATGATCTGGGCTGCATTAAAGGGCCATAATACCCAAATGTTTAAACACTTGAAAGTGATGCAGTATAGCTGTAAAAAGCGGACTAGAAAATATCACCTGAACATCTCTATGTAAAAAAGAAAGATATTTTACCTCAAAAGTTTCTCAGTAGCCACATCCCATTGTAAAGGACTTCTAAGCAACAGATCAGTATGTCAATCCCGGGACAGCGGAAGGAGCGAGCTTATGTGCACACTCCTCTTATTTCCCTATTCAGTGTAAGGAAGTTTACAATGAAATCTCATGAGAGTTAAGTGAAATCTCATGAGATCACAGTAAAAGAGTTCATGACCTCAGCACTGTTGATTGGCTGCTGTTCATTTCTTCATTTTTAAAAATAATTTTTTTACCTGCAGCTGAGCAGCAGTTGAGTATAACTTTTTACACAGAACTTACTCTGCTGAGCTGAGGAAACTGTGAGGTAAAATATCTTCCTTTTTTACATAGTGATGCTCAGGTGATATTTTCCTGTCAGATTTTTACAGTTATACTGCATCAGTTTCAAGTGATTTAGCATATGAGTATTATGTCCCTTTAAAGACTCACTACTTACAAAAGGCTCACCATTTAGATTCAGCAGAGTGCCTAGATGTAGCCCAGATTGTGATGTCATCAGTGGGTGGAGCTTGGCAGTCATTTCAAAGTAGCTAGAAACCATATTCATTTTAAAATAACTTTTTTCCTCTTCCTGCTGCATGATATAGAAAGGGGTGCAGGATGCTATTTGCAGCTTAATTTAAGGTAAGACTTTAAGATGACTAAAGTGTAGACTGTCCCTATAACAATGATTCTCTGCATTGCAACAGATCTTGTTACTTTTCTTTTATTGTGGCCAATTATATAAAGATATAAATGAGCGCCTGCACTGATCAACCAATCCACTATGCAGCATTTGGGAATGTCAGGTTTCTACATTCCTTAGTAGAAACACTACGATTTTTAGAGTAAAATTACAGGTAAAAGCAGGAAAAATAAAGTACGGTGCAAAGTAGTTTTTTCCCCCACTATACATAAAGTAATTACATTTTGAGTTTAAAGGGACAGTCAACCCAAAATTAGTTTTAACTTATATCTATAAAGTTGCCATAGATCGTTCGTTATATCCAAATATATCCCAGTTTTTACAGATATTCCATTTGCAAGTAAAATCACTTAATTTTGCCGCTGCCTTTTGAAAATGTCTGTCTGGCTCCGCCCCTTTTTCGTCATTCGTGACAACATGAGCTTCTTGTGTTCCCTGTAATTTTTCTAACTTACTCGTAACCGGCTTTTGCGCATGTGCGGTGCGCCTATTGTACTGTGTGAAAAAGTTCCCCAACAGTACAATAGGTGCACTGGTTACGAGTAAGTTAGAAAAATTACAGGGAACATAAGAAGATCATGATGTCACGGGAGATGAAAAGGGGGCGGAGCCAGACGGGCATTTTCAAACGGCAGCGCCGGGAAAAGTAAGTGATTTTACTTGCAAACGGAATATCTGTAAAAACTGGGATATATTTGTAACAAACGATCTATGGCAACTTTATAGATATAAGTTTAAATTAATTTTGGGTTGACTGTCCCTTTAATGTCCCTTTGATTAATTGCAAGGTAACAAAAACGTCTTGTAATTTACAAGGTGTTTATAGTCACAGAAAGCTTTACATATTTGCAACAAGCAGCCATTACCGTAAGATAAATAACCCAGTATGAGTGGCATTGGCTTCCCTGGCAAATACCAGGTGTTGCCGAGTCAACGCCCTCTCACATGATAGCATAATGCTGGGTACGTCTTTTATTGTCACATTTCTTTGCGCATCTTCTGTTTAGTTAATCTCAAGCAGTTGAAAAGAACCTCTGTTTCTTACTTTTTTCTTTAGGTTCTCGAGCCAAAAAAACACCATTAACCCCAAAAGCTACTCCAGGCAAGAAAGGAAAGAAGCGAAATCCCTGGTCAGAGGATGAATCTAAATCGGACAGCGACATTGAAGAGGCTGAGGCAGAGCCTGTGGTTATTCCTCGTGACTCCCTTCTGAGGAGAGCAGCAGGTGGGCATTATTTGAACACTCTGCCAGTTTTAGTTTGTGCAAAGGCTTGTGCTCATAATCCTTGAACAAAATGTTTGTCTATCTAGTGAACTGTTGCAGAGAAAATGCCTGTGCAGAACCATTTCAGGACCAAAAATAAAATGGAAAGCACCACATTTACTGCAATTGGTAATATTTATTTTCAGGTTTCTCCTTTGTTTACACATCTGTAGAGATGATGTATCTTTTATAAGGGAAAATGTGAGGGAGAAAAATATATAACAAATGATTCATCTAACCAAAATGTGATTTAAAAAGCGCTCTCTGCTTAAATTTTGATTATACTGTTCACTTGTATTATAGGCTTCTTGAATATTATGGAATTAACTATAGGATTATAGTCGATACTGCAATGCTAAAAAGCTAGAAAAATTAGTTTATTATAATAGTATTCACAAGACAAAGAAAAATAGAAGAGAATCCTTCACGTTGTGGTACACCTTCCCCTTCAATCTATAAAACATAGCCTGTTTGCAGTTTATCTAAAAATAACATAGTGTTTATTACACCTATCTACTACCTTTTGCACAAGTTGGGTGTGTGTGGTGGTGTTTTTTTTTTTTTTATTATTATTTTTGTTGTATTTTGTTTTATATTTGAAGGTACTTCCCGTATGGAATATTTTTTTGCAGGGTACCCTAAAAAAATTGAGAGTGTTGTGTTCTTAAAGGGACATTAAACACTAAATACAAGCTAGATAGAATGATGCATTCATAGAAAAGATTACTCCATGACTAGCATGTAGATGTATTTTTTAAAGTTTCATTAGTTGTTTAAAAAGTGACAAAATAAGTGTAAAGTTTTAGTGTCTATAAAACACTGGGAGCTGCCATGTTGTAACTTGTGTTACCTTCTCTGCTGTGGCCAATTAGGGACAGTTATACATAGGTCATTAGAGTGTGCAGCCAATGGTTGTGCTGGATTTAACAGTGTTCTGCACTTCCATTTCTAACAGGAACTGAAAAGCTCACAATTTCAGAATGGAATTACAGGCAGGAGGACAAAATAAATAATGAAAGTATATTGCAGAGTTGTTTTATTATATACAATTTATCATTTTATATTACCATCTCAAAGTGTTTAATGTCCCTTTAATAGTTACATTCAAAGTACTTTTTTTTTCTTTTTTTTTCTTTTTTTAATTTTTTTTAAAAATTAATTATAGTTCTATTTTCTTTGTAGAACATGTGAATGTCTGAGTTGTGCATATTTTACATAATCTGAAACATTTTAAATGTTAAATAAAAAGTGCATAGAAATGGCTTCTTATACATTAATGTAATTTTTTAGTACATTAAACATAATTATTAATTATTTCCCTCAGCTGAAAGGCCCAAGTACACCTTTGATTTTTCTGAAGAGGAAGATGCAGATGACGATGATGAAGGAATTATCAGTAACAATAACCGTCTTAATGATGTGAAACCCCAATCACCGCCTGTTACAAATGACTGTGACGATGATGAAGATGTTCACTCGGACAGCCCAGAAAAAGATGAGTTTGAGTTCTCCTCTTTCTCATCAAAGCCGTCATTAGAGTAAGTATTTGTTGGGTTATGTGAGTTCGTATTCGATTAATTTGTGTTGTTGCTTTTTGTTTATGTCAGTTTCTCCCCCCCCCCCATTTCTCTTGTTCAGGAAATCGTTACAAGCAGAAAAGAAAAAGGACATCGACATATTCTCTTCCTCTTCATTTGCTGAGAAAATAGGAAACGGTAATGCCATTCTTAAAGGTTTTTGTTTTCAGTTAGTAGCAAAACACATTGTTTCCTCTATCCTCCCACTTCTTCCTCATCTTCATCAGTATTTTATGTTTTCCTCAGAAGCTGAAGAAACTACTAAATATGACAGTGATGAAGATATGCCCTCACCTCTGTATTCTTCTCCATTCTCGTTCAAATCAGTGGAAAAGCCAACTAGCAAAGGATCTACTAAGAAAGGTAAAATGACTCTCAGAATCACCTATATTCCACATTATAATTACATAGGCCAAGTGTAGTTTTGTGAGGAAGCTATATAACGGTTACAGAGATCTTAAAATTTATACAGCTACAAATGACCACTTGTGGGAAAAAGTTTTTGGGGTAAAAGTAGAATTTTTGTTTTTAATAACTTCTTGTATTTTTAACAGTACCTCTTACTTATAACATCTACCTGTGATCATTCTAGGAATACTTTTTTTTTTATTTACTTGTAATTTCTTTAACAGCAAAATCATTGATACGTGCGTAGGATGTATTTTAAATGTACCTAATGGTACTTAGCCATAAATGTATTAGTGGTGTGAATATGTGTGCTAAAAAAGGGACAATTGATTCGCCACACATCACCAATATGACAGTGCACCAATTCACACATTTATTTAAAGAAAACCAGTCAAATATGCTGCGTCGAAAAACTTGTGATTAATGCCGAATTGGCCTTACATTCATTTTTCAATATTGCCTGTTAGCATCGTTCTTTTGATTTATGCTGCCAACAGAAGAGGGCAAAGAAAATGCCCCCTTTTTGGTGCAAATACTATTGCGCAATAAAATGCAACTAATGAAAACAAGCTAAAGACATACGGTTATAGTTATCTTTTTGTTATAATTTTGTTAATTTCCTGTTTGGGCCACAAAAGGGGCAATTATAACTTTGAAATATTTTAACTGTGTACGTGCTGTGTATGGATCTGAATTAAATTAAGATTTCACATTGTGTCATAAGAGGGGCAATAAAAAAAAAAAAACCTAAAATGTTGTACTATTTTTCTGTTATAGTATTTAACCCAGTTCTGATCCTAAGAACTCTCCTTTTCACTCTTTCTTGCGGTTCATCTGCAACATAGTGGGGAAATGCTTTGCCCTATTCTGTTGCCAAAGCCAAAAGGTAAAAATCAGCTGAGTTTAATCAGTCTCGCCAAGTATCCAGAGGTAAAAAGAATGTTCCTCTTGTTTAGCTAACAAAAGAGGGCATTATGATAAATATTTGCAGGGTGTGGATGCCTAGTCACACTAATCAGGCTTTCTTTTAAAATCATTAGAGGCATTAGGCCTTTCCATACAGTCTATACACCAATTACGAGGCTTACTCGCCTACTTATTCATACCCCTTTTTTTGTCGCATTCCTTTTTATAAATTGGATCTAATTCATACACATTTTTTGAGAGTTGTGTGAACTTTACTTTGATTTTTTTAATTTGATTTTTATTTTGACCTTTATGTATATTGGCTTCTGTCTACAAATGTCATTTTGATGTGTAGTTTATATTTGCTAAAACTAACCTTTTTATCTCCGCAATTACAGTAAAAACACCTTCTGATTCCGCCTCAAAACCCAAACGGCCTCCAAAGCCAAAGAAATCGGACATTTTTGTGAATTCTGATTCTGATCCAGAATTTTCCACAATACCAGTAAAAACAACCACAGATTCCACTTCAAAACCCAACCGGTCTACAAAGTCAAAGAAATCGGATATTTTTGTGAATTCTGATTCTGATCCAGAGTTTTCCACAATACCAGTAAAAACAACCTCTGATACCACATCGAAACCCAATCGGCCTCCAAAGTCAAAGAAATCAGATATTTTTGTGAATTCTGATTCTGATCCAGAGTTTTCCACAACACCAGTAAAAACAACCTCTGATTACACTTCAAAACCCAACCGGCCTCCAAAGTCAAAGAAATCAGATATTTTTGTGAATTCTGATTCTGATCCAGAGTTTTCCACAACACCAGTAAAAACAACCTCTGATTCCACTTCAAAACCCAACCGGCCTCCAAAGTCAAAGAAATCGGATATTTTTGTGAATTCTGATTCTGATCCAGAGTTTTCCACAACACCAGTAAAAACAACCTCTGATTCCACTTCAAAACCCAACCGGCCTCCAAAGTCAAAGAAATCGGATATTTTTGTGAATTCTGATTCTGATCCAGAGTTTTCCACAATACCAGTAAAAGCAACCTCTGATTCCTTTTCAAAACCCAACCGGCCTCCAAAGCCAAAGAAATCGGATATTTTTGTGAATTCTGATTCTGATCCAGAGTTTTCCACAATACCAGTAAAAACAACCTCTGATACCACTTCAAAACCCAAACGGCCTCCAAAGCCAAAGAAATCGGATATTTTTGTGAATTCTGATTCTGATTCAGAATTTGGTGCCCCAAAGAAGTCAATAGCCCCCAAAGGTAAGGAATATTTGGCATTTATATAAATACTAGTGATACTTGGGCCACTAGTTGGCCGTCCATGTTCTAAATGGAAACGGAAAAAATTACTTTATTGCATTATAACATTTTATAACTATTTTACTTACTGTAGTGTATTCAATTGTTTACAAATAGCAACTTTAGCTTTATTTTTAGCATTTTAAAATAGTTGCTTTTGCCTGTTGAAACCACGTCCTATTCATAAAAATTACAATACTTCAGTATTGGCTATAGAAAAGTTACCAAGAGGGAGCTGTAGAAACATAAAGGTGCGAGGAACGAGAGAGAGAGAGAGTCCCTTTTGTACATTTTCCCTTTAATGTTGATTTAACAAAAGTTTCAAACGTTTCTTTAAAATCCCTGTGTTTACTCTTAATGCCATGAAATGTAGCCTATTATAATTCTATTTCTTCTGTTAAGTGTGATCAGTCCACGGGTCATCATTACTTCTGGGATATTAACTGCTCCCCTACAGGAAGTGCAAGAGGATTCACCCAGCAGAGCTGCATATAGCTCCTCCCCTCTACGTCACTCCCAGTCATTCTCTTGCACCCAGCAACTAGATAGGTCGTGTGAGAGGACTATGGTGATTATACTTAGTTTTATATCTTCAATCAAAAGTTTGTTATTTTAAAATAGCACCGGAGTGTGTTATTACCTCTCTGGCAGAGTTTGAGGAAGAATCTACCAGAGTTTTGCTATGATTTTAGCCGGAGTAGTTAAGATCATATTGCTGTTCTCGGCCATCTGAGGAGTGAGGTAAACTTCAGATCAGGGGACAGCGGGCAGATGAATCTGCATAGAGGTATGTAGCAGTTTTTATTTTCTGACAATGGAATTGATGAGAAAATCCTGCCATACCGATATAATGTCATGTATGTATACTTTACACTTCAGTATTCTGGGAGAATGGTACTTCACTAGAATTACACTGTAAGAAGGACATAAAGCTGTTTAATAACTAGAGATTATGTTTAACGTTTTTGCTGGAATGTAAAATCGTTTTCATTTGCTGAGGTACTGAGTGAATAAATGTTTGGGCACCATTTTTCCACTTGGCAGTTGCTTAAATCTGTTTTTTCTGTCAGTTTCTGTTCTCCCTCACTGCTGTGTGTGTGGGGGAGGGGCGCTTTTACTATGCATCAAATATTTCAGTCAGCAACTCATTGTATTCCCTGCATGATCTGGTTCATCTCTACAGAGCTCAGGGGTCTTCAAAACTTATTTTGAGGGAGGTAATTTCTCTCAGCAGAGCTGTGAGAATTATAGTTTGACTGAAATAAAAACTTTTATTCTGTAATTTGTTTCCTGCTTTCAGAAATTGTTATCTTTGCTAATGGGATTAAACCTTTGCTAAAGTTGTGTTGTTTACAAGGATTGAGGCTATAACTGTTTCAATTTATTAATTTTTAACTGTCATAGATCTTCTGTGCTTCTTAAAGGCACAGTACGTTTTAATATTATTCTATTTGAATTGTATTTCCAAGTTGCAAGTTTATTTGCTAGTGTGTTAAACATGTCTGATTCAGAAGATGATACCTGTGTCATTTGTTGCAATGCCAAAGTGGAGCCCAATAGAAATTTATGTACTAACTGTATTGATGCTACTTTAAATAAAAATCAATCTGTACAAATTGAACAAATTTCACCAAACAACGAGGGGAGAGTTATGCCGACTAACTCGCCTCACGTGTCAGTACCTACATCTCCCGCTCAGAGGGAGGTGCGTGATATTGTAGCGCCGAGTACAGCTGGGCGGCCATTACAAATCACATTACAGGATATGGCTACTGTTATGACTGAGGTTTTGGCTAAATTACCAGAACTAAAAGGTAAGCGTGATCACTCTGGGGTGAGAACAGAGTGCGCTGATAATATTAGGGCCATGTCAGACACTGCGTCACAGGTGGCAGAACATGAGGACGGAGAACTTCATTCTGTGGGTGACGGTTCTGATCCAAACAGACTGGATTCAGATATTTCAAATTTTAAATTTAAACTGGAAAACCTCCGTGTATTACTAGGGGAGGTGTTAGCGGCTCTGAATGATTGTAACACAGTTGCAATACCAGAGAAAATGTGTAGGTTGGATAAATATTTTGCGGTACCGACGAGTACTGAGGTTTTTCCTATACCTAAGAGACTTACTGAAATTGTTACTAAGGAGTGGGATAGACCCGGTGTGCCGTTCTCACCCCCTCCGATATTTAGAAAAATGTTTCCAATAGACGCCACCACAAGGGACTTATGGCAAACGGTCCCTAAGGTGGAGGGAGCAGTTTCTACTTTAGCTAAGCGTACCACTATCCCGGTGGAGGATAGCTGTGCTTTTTCAGATCCAATGGATAAAAAGTTAGAGGGTTACCTTAAGAAAATGTTTGTTCAACAAGGTTTTATATTGCAACCCCTTGCATGCATTGCGCCGATCACGGCTGCAGCGGCATTCTGGATTGAGTCTCTGGAAGAGAACATTGGTTCAGCTACTCTGGACGACATTACGGACAGGCTTAGAGTCCTTAAACTAGCTAATTCATTAATTTCGGAGGCCGTAGTACATCTTACTAAACTTACGGCGAAGAATTCAGGATTCGCCATTCAGGCACGCAGGGCGCTGTGGCTAAAATCCTGGTCAGCTGATGTTACTTCTAAGTTTTAATTGCTTAATATACCTTTCAAAGGGCAGACCTTATTCGGGCCCCGGGTTGAAAGAGATTATCGCTGACATTACAGTAGGTAAAGGCCATGCCCTGCCTCAGGACAAAGCCAAAGCCAAGACTAGACAGTCTAGTTTTCGTTCCTTTCGTAATTTCAAAGCAGGAGCAGCATCAACTTCCTCTGCACCAAAACAGGAAGGAGCTGTTGCTCGCTACAGACAAGGCTGGAAACCTAACCAGTCCTGGAACAAGGGCAAGCAGACTAGGAAACCTGCTGCTGCCCCCAAAACAGCATGAATTGAGGGCCCCCGATCCGGGATCGGATCTAGTGGGGGGCAGACTTTCTCTCTTCGCCCAGGCTTGGGCAAGAGATGTTCAGGATCCCTGGGCGCTAGAGATAATATCTCAGGGATACCTTCTGGACTTCAAATACTCTCCTCCAAGAGAGAGATTTCATCTGTCAAGATTGTCAACAATCCAGACAAAGAAAGAGGCTTTTCTACGCTGCGTACAAGAGCTCTTGTTAATGGGAGTAATCCATCCAGTTCCACGATCGGAACAGGGACAGGGGTTTTACTCAAATCTGTTTGTGGTTCCCAAAAAAGAGGGAACTTTCAGACCAATCCTGGACTTAAAGATCCTAAACAAATTCCTAAGAGTTCCATCGTTCAAGATGGAGACTATTCGGACAATTTTACCTATGATCCAAGAGGGTCAGTACATGACCACTGTAGATTTAAAAGATGCTTACCTGCACATACCGATTCACAAAGATCATTACCGGTACCTAAGGTTTGCCTTCCTAGACAGGCATTACCAGTTTGTGGCTCTTCCATTCGGATTGGCTACAGCGCCAAGAATCTTCTCAAAGGTTCTGGGTGCTCTTCTGGCGGTACTAAGACCGCGGGGAATCTCGGTAGCTCCATACCTAGACGACATTCTGATACAAGCTTCAAGCTTTCAAACTGCCAAATCTCATACAGAGTTAGTGCTGGCATTTCTAAGGTCACATGGATGGAAGGTGAACGAAAAGAAAGTTCACTCGTTCCACTCACAAGAGTTCCCTTCCTGGGGACTCTTATAGATTCTGTAGAAATGAAGATTTACCTGACAGAGGACAGGCTATCAAGACTTCAAAGTGCTTGCCGCACTCTTCATTCCATTCAACACCCGTCAGTGGCTCAATGTATGGAGGTAATCGGCTTAATGGTAGCGGCAATGGACATAGTACCCTTTGCACGCTTACACCTCAGACCACTGCAACTGTGCATGCTAGGTCAGTGGAATGGGGATTACTCAGACTTATCCCCTTCTCTGAATCTGGATCAAGAGACCAGAAATTCTCTTCTATGGTGGCTTTCTCGGCCACACCTGTCCAGGGGGATGCCATTCAGCAGACCAGACTGGACAATTGTAACAACAGACGCCAGCCTTCTAGGTTGGGGTGCCGTCTGGAATTCCCTGAAGGCTCAGGGACTATGGAGTCAGGAGGAGAGTCTCCTGCCAATAAACATTCTGGAATTGAGAGCAGTTCTCAATGCCCTCCTGGCTTGGCCCCAGTTGACAACTCGGGGGTTCATCAGGTTTCAGTCGGACAACATCACGACTGTAGCTTACATCAACCATCAGGGAGGGACAAGAAGCTCCCTAGCTATGATGGAAGTATCAAAGATAATTCGCTGGGCAGAGTCTCACTCTTGCCACCTGTCAGCAATCCACATCCCGGGAGTGGAGAACTGGGAGGCGGATTTCTTAAGTCGTCAGACTTTTCATCCGGGGGAGTGGGAACTTCATCCGGAGGTCTTTGCCCAAATACTTCGACGTTGGGGCAAACCAGAGATAGATCTCATGGCGTCTCGACAGAACGCCAAGCTTCCTCGTTACGGGTCCAGATCCAGGGATCCAGGAGCAGTCCTGATAGATGCTCTGACAGCACCTTGGGACTTCAGGATGGCTTACGTGTTTCCACCCTTCCCGTTGCTTCCTCGATTGATAGCCAGAATCAAACAAGAGAGAGCATCAGTGATTCTAATAGCACCTGCGTGGCCACGCAGGACTTGGTATGCAGACCTGGTGGACATGTCATCCTGTCCGCCTTGGTCTCTACCTCTGAAACAGGACCTTCTGATACAGGGTCCCTTCAAACATCAAAATCTAACTTCTCTGAAGCTGACTGCTTGGAAATTGAACGCTTAATTTTATCAAGACGTGGGTTTTCTGAGTCAGTTATTAGTACCTTAATACAGACTAGGAAACCTGTTAACAGAAAGATTTACCATAAGATATGGCGTAAATACCTACATTGGTGTGAATCCAAAGGTTACTCTTGGAGTAAGGTTAGGATTCCTAGGATATTGTCTTTTCTACAAGAAGGTTTAGAAAAGGGTTTTTCTGCTAGTTCATTAAAGGGACAGATCTCAGCTCTGTCCATTCTGTTACACAAACGTCTGTCAGAAGTTCCTGACGTCCAGGCTTTTTGTCAGGCTTTGGCCAGGATTAAGCCTGTGTTTAAAACTGTTGCTCCACCATGGAGTTTAAACCTTGTTCTTAATGTTTTACAGGGCGTTCCGTTTGAACCCCTTCATTCCATTGATATAAAGTTGTTATCTTGGAAAGTTCTATTTTTAATGGCTATTTCCTCGGCTCGAAGAGTCTCTGAATTATCAGCCTTACATTGTGATTCTCCTTATTTGATTTTTCATTCGGATAAGGTAGTCCTGCGTACTAAACCTGGGTTCTTACCTAAGGTAGTTACTAACAGGAATATCAATCAAGAGATTGTTGTTCCTTCTTTATGCCCAAATCCTTCTTCAAAGAAGGAACGTCTTCTGCACAACCTGGATGTAGTCCGGGCTCTAAAATTTTACTTGCAGGCAACTAAGGAATTCCGACAAACGTCTTCTCTGTTTGTCATTTACTCTGGGCAGAGGAGAGGTCAAAAAGCTTCCGCTACCTCTCTTTCTTTTTGGCTTCGTAGCATAATTCGTTTAGCTTATGAGACTGCTGGACAGCAGCCCCCTGAAAGAATTACAGCTCATTCTACTAGAGCTGTGGCTTCCACTTGGGCCTTCAAGAATGAGGCCTCTGTTGAACAGATTTGCAAGGCTGCAACTTGGTCTTCGCTTCATACTTTTTCCAAATTTTACAAGTTTGACACCTTTGCTTCATCGGAGGCTATTTTTGGGAGAAAGGTTCTTCAGGCAGTGGTTCCTTCTGTATAAAGAGTCTGCCTATCCCTCCCGTCATCCGTGTACTTTTGCTTTGGTATTGGTATCCCAGAAGTAATGATGACCCGTGGACTGATCACACTTAACAGAAGAAAACATAATTTATGCTTACCTGATAAATTCCTTTCTTCTGTAGTGTGATCAGTCCACGGCCCGCCCTGTTTTTAAGGCAGGTAAATATTTTTTAATTTATACTCCAGTCACCACTTCACCCTTGGCTTTTCCTTTCTCGTTGGTCCTTGGTCGAATGACTGGGAGTGACGTAGAGGGGAGGAGCTATATGCAGCTCTGCTGGGTGAATCCTCTTGCACTTCCTGTAGGGGAGCAGTTAATATCCCAGAAGTAATGATGACCCGTGGACTGATCACACTACAGAAGAAAGGAATTTATCAGGTAAGCATAAATTATGTTTTTATATTTTTTTGTTGGGGGTATGGAAAAGTGGCAATTTCAATGAAAAGGAAGTCTCTCAGTACCTAATGAAGATTTTGGTTTTGAAACAAACACAAGTGTTTGTGCAGTACAGATTTGTGGTATAGACGCAAGACTCCCACATCTCTATTGGTGTACTGTGACACGCCCCAAACGCCTAAAAAAGTGTTTTCTGTTTTGCTTTGCAGAAAAAGTAATACATTTTATTATCATTTATTTGCATAGCACTGCAAACAATCTTTATATGCAACAAAATAAATAATGTCCATTTAATCTGTTTAGTTATGACAGAACATTATATTTTAATTTAGGGGCTTGTGTTTGTATTTCATTTAGCAAAAGGAAGAGGGAGGAAAAGAAAAACATCAGACTCTGAAAATGAAGGTGAATACAATCCTGGAAAGAAACCAACAAAATCTGCATCATCTACCAAGGTAATAAGCGCTACCGGTTTATATTGTTTAGTTTTGTTTATTTTTCTCTTGTTTTATAGATGTTGAAAAAAAATTTCAGATGTTTATTAAGGATGTGCACGGGAAAACATTTCTTGCATCTGAAAATTTTAATTTCGTTAAAAAAAAAAAAAAAAAATTCGATCATGGTCAAATTAGTTTCAGACAAATTTTGTCTGAGATTTTCATTTGAACTAAAATTTTCATAATTAAACTACAGAGCACATTTTGGCCATTTTGAAGCTGTAATTGACTTTATTCCCTTTTTCAGTTTTGTCATTCTATGTACTTTTTTTTTATTTGTACATCGAAATTCTGTGCTCAGCACTTTTGGTAAAGCTAAAAATGTACTTGGGTACTGCTGCTGACCGTGGCACTGAAGGTGCGGGTGGATATATATCACGGTGTAGTGAAGTGAGATGTGCTGCTGTTGTTTTTTTATTTACTTATTGTAAACTATTAGCTTAGTACTGCAAACAAATATGTCCCTTTAAGAGACACAACGAGTCTAGCAGAAGCCACCAGCAACAATGTAAGGCACTTTTTCACCTTACAAGTAATAGAACTTTAAAAAAACAAGTTCTCATTTTTTTTTATAATATTAACTTAGTACTGAAAACAAATATGTCCATTTCAGAGAGACAACCAGTCCACCAGCAGCCGCTAGAAGCAGTGTAAGAACTTACAAGTAATATTACTAACTTAGAAAAAAAGAGAACTTTGTTTTTTTTATTAATAATTAGTTCTATATATTCTTCTAATCTCTCTTTAAAGTAGGCAGTGACACAAGCATTAGTATATTATATATTAGCATAAAATAGCAAATGACTCTGTGAAGGGGCAAAGCAGACACAGGTACTGATACACACTGATACACACTGGTCTGAGGCTGGAAACATTTAGCAGTAACTTAAAATTGCCTCTGACTTCAATCCCTCCCCTTGAGAATGCTGAATGGGCAGAAAACATCACAAGCTTCCACTGACAGGCTGATAGAACCTGTCAATCTATTCACTGCTTCTTCCTGGTTTTCATTCATTGGCTAAAGCCTGCCTGCATCATAAAAAGCAGCACCGAAAAACAAAAATGCATAAGAAAATAATGTGCAATTTATTTTTGTTATGGTTTCAGTTTAGTTTGCGAAAGGTTGCAATTTTCGTTATTTTCTTTAATTCTTCCTAAAACGAATGCCCATTCCTAATGTTTATCTTTTTCTGATGCCTAAAAATTAGATAAACTTTCTCAAATAAGTAATCATAGAATTCCAAGTGGCCTTTAAATACGCAAGTACCGGTATTACAACTGATACCCAGTCTGGAGCTTTTAGCTACTTTTAAGGGTACACGTTAACATGGTGGGCATAACCTCAATACAAAATGTATTTAGTATTTTTAATGTCCCTTTAACATCCCATACTTAACTCCAAACCAGCAGCTTTCCCTGGGTATTGTATGATTACTCATTTGAGCAATTTTATTTATGATTTAAAATCTTACTTAGTTAAACAATATTGAGTTGAAGTTATTTTTTCAACCCACCGGATGCTAAAGATCTTTTTTTAGTAAATATAAATGAACCATTTTTAATAATAAGGAAAGTATCTACAAGTTAATTTATTAGTGTTAATTTGTGTCTCAGGACAAGAAGTTTACTGTGGACATTTTTTGTAAGACTTTTTAAAGTAATTTTATTTGTTTTATATGAACGTTTAATAGGATTATTTGTTACAAATAAAATGTAGAAGTGGTCTATGAATATGAAATACAAATTGAACTTTATTCATGTTTTATTTATCTATATATACTGTAGATACCGTAGAGATAGATAGATGGATATAGATAGAGATAGATATAGATAGATATTTATTAACTTGCAAATTGAAAAGTTCTTTGTAGCAACTCCTTTTTAGACTATATTGACATTAGGACAGTAATGGATTTTGTCATCACAGTAATGTATTTTCTCAGCTCAGGTATCACAGGGTCTCCTTCCAAAGTACAAATTTTTGCTAAATTGAACCATTGTTTGAGCCACTTCTGCTAAAGAGATGTAGTTTTAGGAATGGCCCTCGGGATAGAATTGGTTACATTTTAAGGAGCAGTTAAAGGGACAGTCTACACCATATATTTTTTATTTTTTTTAAAGATAGATAATCCCTTTTATTACCCATTCCCTAGTTTTGCACAACTAACACAGTTATATTAATATACTTTTTACCTCTGTGATTACCTTGTATCTAAGCCTCTGCAAACTGTCCCCTTATTTCAGTTATTTTGACTGACATCCATTTTAGCCAATCAGAGCTGGCTCACTGGAACTCCACGTGCATGAGCACAGTGTTATCTATATGAAACACGTGAACTAACACCCTTTAGTGGTGAAAAACTGTCAAAATGCCCTGAGAGAAGAGGGCCTTCAAGGGCTTAGAAATTAGCATATGAACCTCCTAGGTTTAGCTTTCAACTAAGAATACCAAGAGAACAAAGCAAAATTGGTGATAAAAGTAAATTGGAAAATTGTTTAAATTTACATGCCCTATCTGAATCATGAAAGTTTATTTTGGACTAGACTGTCCGCTCTAGAGCAGGAACGCACTACTGTGACATCAGCCAATAACTAGAGGCATATGTGCATAAGCACCAATTAATAGCTAGCTCCAAGCTGTGCATTCCTCCTCCTAAACCTAAGATTTTCAACACAGGATATCAAGGAAACAAACAAAGTCAATTTGATAATATAAGTAAATTGAAAGATCTCTAAAAATTGGTGTGCTTTATACGAATCGCAAAAGTTTCATTTTGAATTTCATGTCCCCTTTAAATGCGCTACAGATGGGGTTACTTATGCAGCATTTAATATCTTATTTATAAAATGCTTGGTTTCACTGCATACAGGCCACTTTCCTTAAAGTGCCATAAAACTTTTTGAGTTATGTGCATATTATAAAAGAGTCAACAGAGGTAAAACAGTGTGTGAACAAAAAAGTGTAAAAAAAAAAAAAAAAAAGAGCTTATAAGTATTTCCAAAAATCTGTAAAATTACTTACACTTTAGTGTTCCCAAGTGACGCTTGCTCCACCCCCCTTATCAGTGTCCTAGTCCAAACCTTTTGCTATCATATAACAAAGTGTGCATGTGAGGATAATTACTTATGCATGCTAAGGTGGTTGAGGAGGTACAGTATGTCCTGTTATTGTTTGTTGCCAAGAGACTTGCTCGTTTCCATGGGGATGTCACATGCTTTGGGAAAGCTTCAGCATTATACTGTGCACTGCTTTAGTCAGGTGCCATGTGACTACCCCCTACCATGCAAGTGCACATGTGCATTCTAAGGAAGCTATGGCCTGGATAGTACCTTCCATATATGGAAATGCCCAGGGGGCGCTTGCTGTAAACATAACTATGCCTGAATTAAAGGGGTTAATAAGAGTTAAAATTGAAACCTTTTTGCAGGTAAGCTTTGGATGCATTATATATTTAGAAACTTATGTTAGTTCATACTGTTTTATGTCCCTTTAAAGGGATTTGAAATCTAAACATTTTCTTTTGTGATTCAGATAGAACATACAATTTAAATTTTCTTCTATTATCTAATTTATTTTGTTCTCTTGCTAGCCTTGTTTAAACGGATACCTCAGAGAAGCAATGCACCACTGGGAACTAGCTGCTGGTTGGTAGCTGCACTTATGTTGTCATTGGCTCACACAATGTGTTCAGCTTTTTCCCGTTACCATATTGCTGCTCCTTCAGTAAAGGATACAAAGAGAATTAGGCAAATTTGATTAAAAAAATGTATGTTCTATCTAAATCATTTAAAGGGACAGTCTAGTCAAAATTAAATGTTCATGATTCAGATAGGGAATGCAATTTTAAACAACTTTCCAATTCACTTTTATCATCAAATGTGCTTTGTTCTTTTGGTATTCTTTGTTGAAAACTAAACCTAGGTAGGCTCATATGCTAATTTCTAAGCCCTTGAAGGCCACCTCTTATTTCAATGCATTTGGCAGTTTTTCACAGCTAGAGGGTGTTTATTTCATGTGTGCCATACAGATAACATTGTGACCACACCCATGGAGTTACTAATGAGAGGGCACTGATTGGCTAAATGCAAGTCTGTTAAAAGAGCTGAAATAAGGGGGCAGTCTACAGAAGGCTTAGATACAAGGTAATCACAGAGGAAAAAGGAAATTTAATATAACCGTGTTGGTTATGCAAAGCAGGGGAATGGTTAATAAAGGGATTATCTTTTTTTTTTTTAAACAATAACAATTCTGGAGTAGTAGACTATCCCTTTAAGAGAAAGTGTTTTGTGGTTGATCTTGAGAAATACACCCTAGGGCTCTGTTGATATTAGGAACACCCAAATAATCCATCTAGAATATGTGTCTGCGGGACACACAATAGACCAAACAAGATATTTTCTTTTTCATTACAGAGATCCAAGAAACCTTCATTTGATCAAGATTCAGATGGTGACATATTCCCGTCAGAATTAGGGTCTGAAAGTGCATCGCGGCAGAGGCCTGGCCGGGCCAGGAAAGAAGTTAAATATTTTGCAGAGTCTGATGATGAGGATGATTTTGATATGTTTTAATTATGTGCCCGAAGAGCACACAAACATTTTCCGACAAAGTATCTTGTGTAGTCCTTTTGTCCCTCCTGTTGCAGACTTTTGTACATTGTCTTATTTTATGTGATGACGTAATTTGATGGTTTTTATTATTGTGTAGACATTTTAACATTTTGTTGTTACACATACAGTTTTATGCTCTTTTTTACTCATTGAAATGTCATGTATTTGTCCAGATATGGCTTGTAGAAATGTTTTAGACCGCTGTGCTCAAGCACACATTTTAATTGTCCTGGATGGGAAAAAAAATAATGCAAACCTGCTTTTTAAAATGAAATGAAACATTAAAAAAAAACAGAAACAAGCATTTACAGTTTTTTTTTTTCTCTTAAGCTAATCAAGGAATGCGTAGAAAGTTTTAAAATAAATATATTTTATTCTTTGCCAGGAGACTCCATGGAAAAAAGGTAAACAGTATATGAACATAGAAAGCATTGTTAAACAATTCAATTTACAAACAGAGTCGGTGAAGATACATCACAGACTTGCTAAAATATCCCCCCAAAATGTACTAGTGCTTTAAATGAGACCTATAAACACCTGTGTTAAATTCTCTACTGTGGTTTCACTTGTTTGTGGTGATCAAAAGAAATTAAAAATGACAAACAATTCCTATGTTTTAGTGTTGTTGGTAAGGGAGTATTTTTTTCCCCTCTACTAGAGTTTTTTTTTTTAAAAGAAGGGTTATATTTGGTTAAAGGGACAGTCTAAACCTTAGTCATCTTAAACTCTTACTTTGGATTAAGCTGCAAATAGTCTGCACCCCTTTCTATATCATGCAGCAGGAATGGTAAAAAAGTTATTTAAAATAAATATTCTTTCTGGCCACTTTTGAAATGGCTGCCAAGCTCCATCCACTGATGACATCACAATCTGGGCTGCATCTAGTCATTTGCTGAATAGGATTGACAGTCTGATAAATCCAACTAGTGAGTCTTTTGTGATTGTATGCCATATGCAGCCCAGATTGTGATGTCATCAGTGGGGTGGAGTTTGGCAGCCATTTCAAAGTGGCCAGAAACAATATTCATGTTAAAATAAGTTTTTTACCATTCCTGCTGCATGATTCAGCAAAGGTGCAGAAGGCTATTTGCAGCCTAAAGTGAATGTAAACTTTGATGAAATAGTGCCTGGTTTTTAAAAATACTATTAAAAACAGGGGCACTTTCATTCATCAAAGTTTACATTGCAGCGGATTTTACAAATACCTTCTCCTGAAACACCGGATCGCCGATTTCCCCCCGGCAATCCAGCGTTTCAGGAGAAGGTATTTGTAAAATCCGCTGCAATGTAAACTTTGATGAATGAAAGTGCCCCTGTTTTTAATAGTATTTTTAAAAATCGGGCACTATTTCATCAAAGTTTACTTTCACTTTAATTTTATGTAAGACTTTAAAGGGCCACTCAATCAAAATTAAACTTTCATTTTAAACAACTTTCAAATTTACTTCCATTAACAAAATGTGCACAATCTTTTTATATTTAAACTTGAGTCACCAGCTCCTACTGAGCATGTGCAAGAATAAGTGTGTATGCATTTGTGAATGGCTGTCACATGGTACGTGTATGTATTTGTGATTGGCTGATGGCTGTCACATGGTACAGGGGGAGTGGAAAAAGACAACTTTTAAAATTGTCAGAAAAAAAAATCTACTACTCATTTGAAGTTCAGACTATGTGCTATTGCATTGTCTTGTTATCTTGCATTTGTTGATAATGCAAATCTACTGTGTTGACTGGACCTTTAAGATGACTAAGGTGTAGACTGTCCCTTTATTTACAAATTATTTTGTTTAGATTTCCTCCTTCATGCACAGTTCATGTTGGCATTATTTGCAGTGATTTGGGAATGAGAAGAATCATTGCATTGCTCTGTAATGCTGTAGTGTTCCTTCCAACATCAAATCTTCCACCAAATTTACAGACCACAGGTTACTGTGCATAATATGTGTATTCTTTGGGGGGGTACCAAGGGGAACTGAGGGGATTTTTATGCTACTCCCACTCATAAGTAGTGAACCACACACAAACATGTCTCTAATGGCTTGTGAATAAGTAAACATAAAACATAACACTGGGAAGTGCCTTTGAGGCTATCATTACTGCAGTAATGCACCTGTATACATTATCCACCAAACTCACATCTGCTTTTTTTTTCTCCATTTTTTTTTTTCTTTTTAAAGTGACATTGACAATTCTACAATGAAATTATGACTATCTGAACAGGCAGTTACTGATACAAAACAGTCTTCAGATAATGTAGTGACATAACTTTTCTCACACGTAGGGTAAGTAGATAGAATAAACAATGTAGCTGAGGGCATGTAGAGAGATTTCATTAGAATTAATTGAAAGTCTTTTTCTCATCTGGACATGTACAACAGTCCATTTTTTTGTTACCTTGTTGCCTTGATAATGTTATGTACACAAGACAGAAGGAAAGCACCAGACTTCCATCCATCAGAGAACAGAAAAGTATATATATATATATATATTTTTGCTGTACAAATTCCCCAGAAAAGTTGTTTCAGAACATTCTTCAGAGATCATGCATTGTTGATTGGAAAAGAAAATAGACTTTTATTTCCTGTTCTGTAAAATGGCTGCTTTAGTGTTCAGTTATTCCATTGTCTCTTTATTTTTTTTTCCTTTACCTAACTGTAAGAGTACAGCATAGTTAAGAATGTAAACAGTAAAAGTATATAGGTTTTATATAAATGAGAACCAACTTTTTTTTTTTTCCGTTTTTTTTTTTTTTATATATAGAATTCTTGAATTTGAAATGTCAGCAGCAGGAAAATGTTTATAGTTTTTGCTAGTCATTCCTGTGTGCATATTTTGTTGGGAATGTCTGAAGTGGTGGGAAATGTCTTATTGCACCTGCGCGCAGTTACTGACGCGGTCGTCGTCTGAGCTTGGTGAGATGCTGTGACTGTGCTCTGCTTCATCCTCTTTTGGGCTTGAGGCTGTTGTCTCGTGCCCCTCTGAGTTTTCCAACATTTCCTTAATAAGTGGTGGCATCGATCCGGGAATTTCCAGCTTTAGTGTTATAACGCGTTCTGCACCTATAGAGAATAAAAATAAAATTGGCTTTGTTATGGCTAAATATTTAATGTCTTTAAATAAACAATACACAGTGTCTTGTAATCCCACACACACACACCACCATGTGATCATAGGAGTTATGTAGATTGAATCTCTATTATTGATTGAACTTAGGAAAAAAGTTATCCTTACAGTCCACCTATCTTTTTATTGGTTCATGAGAAGGTACAGCAAAGAACAAGCAACTTTCATTTCAAAAGAATAAGAGCAATTAAAAAAATGTAAAAGGGTTTGAACTATTTAATTATATTATAGCTCTTTAACTCTAACACAGTCTTACTTAAAAGGACAGTCAACACCAGATTTTTTGTTGTGTAAAAAGATAGATAATCCCTTTTTTACCCATTCCCCAGTTTTGCATAACCAACACAGTTATAATACACGTTTTACCTATGTAAATTACCTTGTATCTAAGCCTTTGCAAACTGTCCCTTTATTTCAGTTCTTTTGACAGACTTGCATTTTAGCCAATCAGTGCTCACTCCTAGGTAATTTCATGTGTGTGAGCTCAATGTTATCTATATGAAACACATGAACTAATGCCCTCTAGTAGTGAAAAACTGTCAAAATGCATTTAGATTAGAGGAGGCCTCCAATGTCTAAGAAATCATCATATGAACCTCCTAGGCTTAGCTTTCAACTAAGAATACCAAGAGGACAAAGCAACATTGGTGATAAAAGTACATTGGAAAGTTATTGAAAATTACATTCTCTATCGGAATCATGAAAGTTTTTGGGTCTTGACTGTCCCTTTAAGAGAAATGGTTAAATACCCAATGTTTACAGTAATGTCAATTAAGCAAATCTATATAAATGTCTAGTGTGTGGCCTGCACTCATACCTTAAAGGGGTCAGCTACCTGGGTGCAGGTATTGTATTAATAGTCTATAAGCAAAGGTATACCATACTCACTAGATTTGCTCAAAAACAGCAAAGTGCAATTTATTCTATGTATGTGATGTCCCTGGAACTTCACATATATGGCATAATTTGCAGTTTCTGAACACATCTAGCAAGTGCATAATAGGTATGCTTACCAAATAATTATATATATGTTGCAGGTAAAGAAAAAATTTTGGTTATCCTAGCATTACCCGGGTAAACCTGACGTTACCCAAGCGGCTGTGGGTAAGGCTGATGTAATATAATAAATCTGAGTGCATCGAGTCACTGCATCAACTGTAATTCACACATCTTCACTATCTTTTTAGCCTCTGCCTAGGGGGGTTCAAGAGGGGCACTTTTTTTTTAAACCCCCCCCCCCCCCAGGCAAAAAACAAATAGTGTAGATGGGGGGAATTACATTACATTGGGCTTTACCCACCACCACTTGGGTAATGGATTTCTGACTTTACCAACATTCAGCCAGGGCAGAACTGGTCACTGATTAGCCACCTCAAATCTTGCTCTGTCCTGGGAGCGCTAAACAAATCAAATGCTGATACAGATCACAGATGATACTCTGTAGCTAATATTAGATCCTTGACATTTAAAGGGACATTAAACACTAAATAAATGCCAGATAGAATGGTGCATTCAATGAACAGATTCATCCGAGAAGAACATGTAGATGTATTTATTTAAGTTTTATTAGCTGTTGAAATATTGACAAAATAAGTGTAAAGTTTTAGTGTCTATAAAACAATGGGAGCTGCCATGTTGTAACTTAGGTTAACTTCTCTGCTGTGGCCAATTAGGGACAGTTATAAATAGTGTGCAGTCAATGGCTGTGCACAATATAACTGTGTTCTGCACTTTCATTTCTAATAAACTGAAAAGCTCACAATTTCAGAATGGAATTACAGGAAAGGTGGACAAAATAAAGAATGTAAGCATATTGCAGAGTTATTAATTATATGTAAAAACCTCCCCCTAATTTTAGATGTTATTGTATTTTGTCCAGAAATCCACTTCACCCAGCAGTGATTCAAACCTTCTCCCAGCTGATGAGTGGTAAAAACCACGAAACAGTCTGTCCTGGGATGGGTATGAATCACAGCACTAACCCTAGCTAAGCTTATAATCTCTCTCTCTCTCTCACACAGAACAACCCCAATATGTGAACAACAACAAAACCTGCAAAGAGCGTCCATGCAAGTTTTTATTTAACAAAAACATCAACTATTTGGCAATGTCCATATTATTTTAATTATATTAATTGCTCTTGTTAAGAAAAATGAGCATGTCCACATGCTCCGGGAGAAGACTATTACGTAGTCTGTTGACTATCAGGCCCGCAGCTGAGAAAACTCAGGTATGCTTTCGCTAGCCGTGATAATTTCCTGTATTTGCATTAATTTGCCTTCCACCATGCCAGAGGGTCTTGGAATGTACTCATCTTGCATGTATTTGTCCAGCTCGGTTTGCAGAGACATCGCGTCCTCTGTGTAGTAGTCCTCTCTGAATAATGTTGCCATAGAAGTAACAGTGCATGTTGCTTTTCGGGTGGTCCGCTTGCCATTGTCCTTGTACTACTTGGTTAATTTTCTGCGACATTACCACCGTTTTCCATAAGATAAAGCAATTCCGCAACTATGTCTGTGACTGCTTTCTTAACCGTCTCTTCTGTAAACTTAAGGTGTTTGTGCCTGGGGTCTAGAAATGAAGCGATAAGCACCACATTATGTGCTTTTCCTGTGCCTGTAGGTGCAAAGCGGTGCTTAAGGGACTCTGATACAGTTGTTTTAAACTGTGATACTTTTGCTGACTCTCCTGTGGTACTAATGAGAAGCTTGGACCGGAGAGTGACTGTGACAGGGTAAATCATAGAGATTGATACCTCAGACTCTCCGACGGGTGTTTTGTTTTTTAGGTGGCTTTACATGAAAGTCGTGGATTTATGGTACTGCAATTGCACGCCGCTAATGTTGCATTTAACTGCCTTTTCATGTAGTTTTTCAAAATATTTACAAGCAGGACTTTTTGTTGAAGATGCCATTTTTTGCAAAATTTGTTTAGTCTACTATGAGTACAAAATAACACGTCAACATAACTGCCGCCAAGTGAGAGAATCTGCAATCGGTAGTAGGCTAGGGCTAAGGGCTGGTAGGCTGTCTATGGGTTGTTTTTGACTATCAAAATATAGCAAAATGTAATATTTCAGAAACCGACTAATGAGAGAGATGGAGATGGGCAGCTACAGTTCATTAAGGGAACCATGAATGCCAGCATGTACTGTGACATACTGAAGCAGAGCATGATCCGCTCCCTTCAGAGACTGGTCCGCAGGGCAGTATTCCAACATAACGACCCCCAAACACACCTCCAAGATGACCACTGCCTTGCTAAAGAAGCTGAGGGTAAAGGTGATGGACTGGCCAAGCATGTCTTCAGACTTAAACCCTATTGAGCATCTGTGGGGCATCCTCAAATGGAAGGTGGGGGAGCACAAGGTCTCTAACATCCACCATCTCAGTGATGTTGTCATGAAGGAGTGGAAGAGGACTCCAGTGGCAACCTGTGAAGCTCTGGTGAACTCCATGCCCAAGAGGGCAGTGCTGTAAAATAATGGCGGCCCACACAAAATATTGACACTTTGGGCCCAATTTGGACATTTCCACTTAGGGGTGTACTCACTTTTGTTGCCAAAGGTTTAGACATTAATGGCTGTGTTGAGTTATTTTAAGGGGACAGCAAATTTACACTGTTATACAGGCTGTACACTCACTACTTTACATTGTAGCAAAGTGTAATTTCTTCAGTGTTGTCACATGGAAAGATATAATACAATATTTACAAAAATATGAGGGGTATACTCAGTTGTGTGAGATACTGTGTGTGTGTTTGTATATGTGTATATATATATATATATATATATATATATTAGGGCTGAGTTAGACTAGTCGATTAGTCTCTCATTGTTCGACTAGTACGGCATTAGTCGGTTACTGAATATTACATATTGCTATATTTTGATAGTCAAAAACAACGCATAGACAGCCTACCAGCCCGTAGCCTTAGCCCTATTGTAGCAAAGTGTCATTTCTTCAGTGTTGTCACATCAAAAGATATAATAAAATATTTACAAAAATGCGAGGGGTGTACTCACTTTTGTGAGATACTGTGTATATATATATATATATATATATATATATAAAAAAATATATATAATAGAGGGGGGGGGGAGTTCTGCTGTTCCTGTAGGCACAACCCATTAAAAGGACATGTTTTCATTGAGCAAATATAGCTACTTCAATTACAAAAATAAACCTAAATACTGTGCAGCGGGTGTAAGAAGTCATTGGAAATACATTTTACAATAAATTAAAAAGTAGTTTTTAAGCACAGTAAAGGCAATGCACAGTCTATGTTATTCTGGTTTTACTGTAAATGCCCCTTTAAATGTACAATATTCACTTTTTGGGAGAATAAAAAAAAAATACAATTCTGTTTCATATACAATTATCAGCTTTTGGGGGGGGAATAACCTTTTTTAACACACCATTATATATTGTATACACAATGGATGTGAAAAGCGTGTATACGGCGATCAAACACGAAACAGGCATAGGGGTTATTACTAAACATCTTAGAATAAACAAAGGGTATACACTTTCAAAATGTGATTTTCTTGATGAATTGTTAAGGCTGGTCCTTCATTGGAATTACTTCTTATTCCAAGACACTTGATTTGTTCAAGTTAAGGGTACGGCTATGGGATCCAATGTCGCTCCATCACATGCCAATCTGTTCATGGGATAATTTAAAGAAAGAGTTGTCTATGAAAATAAGATCTTTAAGGAGATGGGATCTGTTTGGTGGCGCTTCATAGATGACGTGTTTGGCATATGGTGGGGCGACACTGGATCCCTTAATAGATTTGTTGAGGAGTTATATTCAGCCGTCGGAGGTCTTGAATTTTCAGTAACCTATAGTGAGGAATCTGTATCATTTTTAGACACTGTGGTATATAAGAAAGATAATGCTCTTACTTTTGACATCCATACAAAAGACACGGATAAAAACACTTTGCTTCATTACAATAGTTTTCACCCCCAAAAAACCAATAGAATCATTACCTAAAAGTCAATTTTTGAGGGTTGAGAGAATTGTCAGCAAAGAGAGGGGGATAGACCGGAGACTAGAGGAGATGCAGTCTAAGTTCCTCAAAAGAGGGTACCCTAAGACACTCTTAGATCTGAAGAGGAGTGAAATTACTGATAGAGGAGCCTGTGTCCACTAAAAAGAAGGCTGAGAAAGATCGTATAGTATTTGTTACACAATTCAGTCCATTAAGCCAGCAAGTCAAACACATAGTCAACAAACATTGGCATATTCTTAGAGACTGTAATGAAGGTATACAGGCCTTTAAGGAACTCCCTCTAGCAGCCCATAGAAGGGTTAAGAACTTATGTGACCACTTAGTAAGTATTGATATAGGATCAGCAAAGAGGTTAACACAATTGCATATTGGGGAAAAAAAGGGACAGACAGCTATCTTTGTCTTAGCTGTGTGAGTTGCAGCTCTATTATTATCACCCTCATAATGGGAAAAAGTATAAAAATCAATTAATTCTTTACTTGTGAGTCTAAATATGTGATTTACCTAATCAAGTGTCCCTGTTCGTCGATTTACTTAGGTGAAACTACTAAAAAGGTGAAAGACAGAATGAGCCAACACAGGTCAAATATAAGGTGTAAAAACAAGGAGGCTCCTCTGTCGGCTCACTTCTTGGAGAAAAATCAACAAATAATAAATTAAGATGGCAGGTAATTGATCATGTAGGACCTCAGAGAAATGGAATGGTCAGGGAGAAATTATTAAAACAAAGGGAGATGCAATGGATCCATAGGCTAGAAACTCTTAGACCTAAAGGTCTTAATAAAGATTATGATTTAACTGTGTTTTTTTTTTTATCTAGCTGATATAGGAATTATGGGTTCAATAGCTCACTTTGGGGTATCTGACATCAGTAGCATCTGGTATGTAAATATTTTAATGAGTCTGAAATGCATGATACAATGTACATTAAAATGTATAAAATTGTTATAGTATAGATTGCGGTCATTTGTAAATATACTATGTATGGCTGCAATATCTGGTTTTGTCCACTAGATGGCGGTAAATGACCAGTAAGGGAGTAGTTGGCGCCAAAAATGCCTTTAAAAGTTTGTACAAGTTGTATGCTTAACATCTATGATTAAGGGGGAAACCCCAAAACGTCACTTTTGATTTTATCCGTATGCCAATAAAGTAAGACATTTTTTTTTTACAAGTGCTGTGGACCGTCTATGTGATTTGCTGTGTACCTGGGATTTGGCAGGATCCCTTGTGTTCACATGCACTGTGACTACACTATACACAATATAACCCCAACATCTCTGGTTCCAGAAGGTGCCTAAGGGTAGCTGTTGATAACGTACTGTGAAACATGTGTCAAAGCACAACATTATACTTTCTGAGTCCTATATATAAGGCCCTAACTGTTACTCATGATATAATTGGTGATATTACACTGTATGACAAGTGCATAATCAAAATATTTGCTAATTTAGTTCATATTACACTATAAGATCACTCCAACTTTATAATAAATGCTGTTCACATAACCCTAATATTTACTAAGGCTATCATACCTGAGAGGCCTATTATCATAATTGATAATTATATAAGATTTCTTCATCCCCCCTTTTTTATATAGTAATATTAAATGTTATGTTTTAATTTAGTTGTCCATTATTTCAGCCTAGTAGTCAGGGCAGTGAGTGCTCAAATCGCATTCTATAGTGGGAATCTCCCTTGCTTTCCCACGATGTGTGCTATTTAATTTAACTTCACAAAGCACCCCTTCCTATCACATTATACATGAAACTATTAGGTAATAACTAAACAATTGAAAATAAGACTAGGGAGCTTGCCTGTTAGTGGTGCCCTTGCTCTACTGACACATGTGAATTCAGCTACCTGGTTAATCCAGAATTCTTGAGCAATAGAGCACACAGACTACCTGACTTACTTCTTTGTGTAATTCTCCATATAATAATGGATTTCACTTGGGACAAAGACAGACAAGCTAGGCAGTTTAAATGAGCGGCTGATCTAGATGAAATTTTTCAAGAGGGCAATAGTACAAGAACTAATATTATACAAACCACACTAGATGGTGTACTTTGAGATATACATAAAACAATGTTTAAACAGGATAAAGTGTGATGGAACCGCCATTTTTTTAAAAGTATATAGAAAAAAAACTAATACCAAGAGGATTGAGAATCCAACTGTTCCTGGCATATGAATTCAAAAATTAAGCTCTGATCACTGAGTGGGAAGAGGCACTATCAGAGTGCTCAAGGAAATTGATGAATATTCTCATAAAGAATGATTGATCAGAATACGATATACTGGAAGCTAAAATACAAGAACAGAATGAAATACTAAAAAAAATTCAAAATAATCCAGAATTTGAAAGTCATATAGAACTTACCAGAAAGAGCTGGATAAGTACGAATTAGAACTGAAGAGTACCAAACAAGGTAAACTAAAGAGAGATATAAATGACTTTACCAGCAACAGGGTATATAAATGGCGAAATAGATCATTCTATAGAAAACCTAACACAAATCCTAAAGTCACCATAGTAGAAAGTGATATATCAGACACAGATGGGGAGCAGGGTAACTCTACCAGTACTGTCCCCCCCCTCCAATGCTACTACCTCACTGGCCCCTAGATCCTCCAGCCGTAATAAGAGGAAGGATTTTTTAGAATCAGAAGAGGAGGAAGAAAAACAAGAGGAGGGGGGAGGATAAAACAAAAGACCAACCAGGTGGCGGATATACAAACAATCGGACTACCAGAGGAATGGGAACTAACACAAGAGGGGAGTAATACATTTAACAGACATACAGCTCTCTGAAAGGCATACATCAATATTATCCAAAGGCTTATCATTCTGTCCATCTCAAAAGATACATTTAAAGTCATCAAAGATGTGCAACTGTATATTCACAAGCTTAATCTAAAGAAATTCTTCTCCAACAAAGAACTAGAATGGGGTTGGAATACAGAAGAACTCCAGACTATCCAAGACCATTAAAGGGTCTTGAGAAAGGCCTTTGAGAGGCGAAACGCGTCGACATACCACTGGTAAGCCTATTTCTAATACCATAACAAGGTGTTTTAAACTTTATTGCACGATTGCATTTTATTTTTTTACAGGTTTCAAGAAGATACTTTTGGATTTTAATCATTAGAATATACCAGAAGTTCAGCTCCATTTCCTCCCAAAGCACAAAATCCTATATTTTTTATTGGGATACTCTCCAAATAAATAGGGATTAATATAAACTTTTACATTGTCATATTTTTTCCACATTATTTTTTCGGATATTTTGCATCTCTTTTTGGCTTCATCTTTTATTCTTTAAACCACTTCACAAACGTTTCACATATCACCATTTTCATTGAATCTTTTTGAAACTTTCTTTTTGGAATTTTGTATATATTTTTATTTTCACATTTTTACACTTATTCGAACACTTGGATTTGTCACTTCCACACACGGATTCAACAACACCAGGAGAGACTCTTTATCACCTGTAACACTACTAGTCCTCCACTATTTAGACAGTGAGGATCATCCTTGAAAGCACTTTATAGGAATAACATCAAAGACCAGCAATACACTGTGTGTCAGCATACATTTGTTATAAATCTGTACATTGTTACGGATTGTTTTATCTTGTAACTATCTTATTGCGATCACTATATTGTATCACATTTTACTGTATATTTTTCTGTGTTTTTATTTGCATCATGGCTCCATGAAGTTTTTAATATATGTTAGATTGTGATTGATTTTAGACTGATATAAATAATTATTCAGCTTTTTAATACATCCACCTCAGTCTTCTTTGGTTGGCGCTCTCTCCCCCACCCATTTTTCTGTTTTTCACCAAGTCCACTAGGGGACTTCTGGAAGAGAGCAAGAGGTGTACCCATTAGCGCTTGGCCTACTGCCCTTTTTTTCCAACTAAATGTGGTAAATACTATGTAGGTATGACCACAAGGAAACTGAGGATAGGACTCATGGAACACCTAAGAAACATAAAAAATGCAGTAAAAGACATATATATATATATATATATATATATATATATATATATATATATATACATATATACACACACATTTTTCACGTTGTTTCACACACTTTTATTTTCTTGCTTTATCAATTTCACATTTAGTTTGCAGTATCAGCACACAGTACACTTTATTTATTTATTTAATATCAGTATCTAAAATTTATATTCTTGACATAATCCCTAGATATTTATAATTTCTGAATTTATAGACATTACCTTGGAACCACAAACAATATAGATACTATTGATGGACAGATGTATTCAGAACTTTAGAAGAAAATGATCAACTACTTAAAAGAATATGATCTTAAACAACCTACTACTGACTTTTAATAATCCTGGTAAACCCACTAATGACATACTAGGGATATTGGATAACATACGTACGGAACCATATGACTTAGTATGACAGAAAGAACAGCAGATATAGTAGATTACAAATTGTAATGTATAACCGGAACGAGTGGCAATAGGACTTTTTTTATTAATCTCATAGCAATTCATATTAGAGGATAATTAGAACTCTTCACTTTGCATCTACTTGTAACAATGTAATGAGATAATTTAATCTTACACATCAATGTCCACTTTTATGGCTAAACATGGTTACATATTTGAAAAAAGAATCCATGAATAGTTTTATAGATATATTTCAATCTATACGCTGGGAATTCTGTAATGCCATTGATACACAATGTATATAATAATCTAGATGATAGAAAAACTACAATACTAACATATAATATATACCAAGTACCACATAGAATACATGGCTTAAGTAGATTTAACAATTCTGTCCAAATGGTACAGGATGGATTGGTCCTTAATTAAGATCCTGATACCCTGCGAGATGACTGTGAATTAATACTGGATATATTTAATATAAATATGCGTCCACCTTAAATCGCAGGAATTTGAGATCAATCCCTTCCACCTTAAATCGGTGCACACTGTTACTTTGAGTATCCAATACGGAGATGACTTTGATACAGATTGACAGCCGTGTCCTTCAATCAGAATAGTACTCAGGCGGAACTTCCGATCTCATCAAAGTACTGGCTTGTCTTGTCGAAATCTGTGACCCGACGGAATTTGTGACCATTACGTCACCACATTCCTGACTGCACACGTGACTGGTTGACCACCAATCACCTGCTAGAGACACCCCATTCGTCACGGTCGCACATTCTGAGCGCTTGCATCTGAGTGCTCACATTGATCCGGTTGGGAAAATTATACAAGCAAAGGAGCTATTACATTGTGCTCTTTTATTCTCCTAAATCAACTTATCTCTAAAGCACCACACCGGCGGCAGTATTAAGATGTTGCTTGCCCTCAATATTACATATTTCTATTTGAATCTCTCTGCATATTCACTTTTTAGGTTCATGTCCTCCGTCTCTACTACACACATCTACTTTCTCGTGTCGCATTACCGTCTTAACTCCAAGTACTTAATATTGTTACCTGGTATATAGCCATTAGGTCAGGAATATATTATTGCCTCTTAATAAGCGAGCACTCAGAATGTGCGACCGTGACGAAGGAGGTGTCTATAGCAGGTGATTGGTGGTCACCCAGTCACGTGTGCGCTGAGGAATGTGGTGACGTCACAGTCGCACATTCCGTCGGGTCGCAGATTTCGGTACTACAGCGGCTCACCGCCTTTGATAAAGCAGTGAGCACAGTCAGGGCGAAACGCATTAGGAGCTAACAGAGAGCTTATGGGAACTCTTTTTTAAAAGGATAGGAGTAGATGTTTTAACAGCATTTAACCTTAATAATGTTATGATCTATGGTAGTATTGATCTTATAGTAGTTACCAGCAGGGGTTGGGTAGCATGTAACTTACGGTCAGACTTAAGCTGACAAGGGGACTTGAATTTATACATGTGGCATAGTGGGCCTGCAGCGTACGATTTTTCAGCCTGACTATTTGCATTAGAGCAGCACTTTGACATAACACTGAATCAGCATAAGTGCATCACTCTCAAGTTTTACATACGAGCTGCAAACCCTGCTTTAACTGCACAGATTCTCCTCACAGTAGCCAGGAGTTACTTATATATAGTTACCTATAGTCTCTCACACTGGATATATAGCTAATCATGTCCGTGATATGTGACATGTAACAACATATTGCACACTTAATGACAAGTTTAACAAATAACATTATTATCTTGTGTTACTTCAATTTATATATAAATATATATAAACTAGAAATCCTAGTGAGGTTCGTAGCGCAACAATTATTAGCGTAACTATCGGCACTAGAGCAGTACTCTGATATAATGTTGCAAAAGCATGAGCGTATCTCGCTTAAGTTCAATATAGGATTGGCATACCGTGGTTTAACTGCACAGATCTTCTCTCCTGTAACCTAGGGTTATTTACCAATAGCCACTTATAATCACTTACATGAAATAGTAATTTAATTTGTCCGTGATAGAAATAAACAGCATACTTAATACTTTAATATACAAAATTACTATTAAGTGTTATTAAGTGTTACTTTTAGCATTGTATGCATTTAAGTAACGAGTAATACAAGTTAGGTTTACGGACCATTATAGTCAGACGATTAGCGCAACCTCTATGGCTAGATGACTATTACTGAATTAACCCTTTAGATATTGGCTACTGATAAGATATCTTACTTACAGTATGCTAATATATAGTTGTAACAACCCATAAGAGTACTAATGTTTTCACTGGAAAACAATCTCATGCTTTAGAGATCGATATTGGAAGATATTCAAAATGTTGACTTAAGGTCATGTGCTCTAACACAATATAACGCCAACATCTCTGGCTCCAGAAGGTGCCTAAGGGTAGCTGTTGATAACGTACTGTGAAACATGTGTCAAAGCACAACATTATACTTTCTGAGTCCTATATATAAGGCCCTTACTGTTACTCATGATATAATTGGTGATATTACACTGTATGACAAGTGCATAAGCAAAATATTTACTGGTTTACATGCACCAGGCCCTTATTGCCATTTACGCAAATCTGAGCAAATTTAGTTCACGTTACACTATAAGATCACTCCAACTCTATAATCAATGCTGTTCACATAACCCTAATATTTACCAAGGCTATCATACCTCAGAGGCCTATCATCAGAATTGTATTTATATATTAGGGTTTTTTCATTCAAACTATTCATTCCATTGTTTTTAAGATTTCTTCACCCCCCTTTTTTATATAATAATATTAAATGTTATGTTTTAATTTAGTTGTCCATTATTTCTGCCTAGTAGTCAGGGCAGTGAGTGCTCAAATCGCATTATTTAGTGGGAATCTCCCTTGCTTTCCCACGATGTGTGCTATACACTTTTTATGCAGTGCTGTTATTGCTTAAAAAGATAGATAATCCCTTTATTGCTCATTCCCCAGGTTTGTATAACCAACAGTTATATTAATACATATTTTACCTCTGTGATTACCTTGTATCTAAGTCTCTACAGACCCCTGATTTCAGTTCTTTTCACAGACATTTTAGCCTATCAGTGCCATCTCATAAGTAACCCCACAGGAGTGAGCACAATGTTATCGATATGGCACACATGAACTAGCTCTGAGTAGCTTTGAAAAGCTAACAAAACCTGCTCTCACCCTTCAGTATATTTTTCCACCTTTGCATTGGTTCAGCTATAATGAAAACCTGGCCTTCTGGGGGAACTTGAGGACCGCCGTCGAGAAACACTGCTCTAGAGCACTGGTTTTAAAACCTGTCCTGAGGCCACATTTTGAACTGGAGCACAGGTGAAATAATCAGCTGCTCTCATCCAAGGTATTCCTGAAAACCTGGCCTGTTGGGGAGGCCTGTGAACAGATTTGAAAACCAGTACTCTATAGAGCAGTTTTTAAAAAATAATTATTCAGGCCAGATTTTGAGGATATCTGAACTGGAGCACAGGTGAAAAAAATCAGCTGATTAGTAACCATAGTTATTGTACATGCTCTCATCCAAGGTAATCCTGAAAATATGGCCTGTTGGGGAGGCCCGAGGACAGGTTTGAAAACCAGTGTTCTAGTTTCTCAATGGTGGTCCTCAAGTACCCCCAACAGGTCAGGTTTTCATTATAGCTGAACCAGTGCACAGGTGAAATAATCAGCTGATGTATGAGTACAGGTTAGTAACCATGGTGTTACTGATCAGCTGATTACTTCACCTGTGCACTGGTTCAGCTATAATGAAAACCTGGCCTGTTGTGGGTATTTGAGCACCATGGTTGAGAAACACAGCTCTAGAGCAGTAATTCCCAAACCCAGTCCTCAAATACATACCCAAACTCTGGAAAACTGCAAGAGTAGTGCCTATTCATAAAAGTGGGGAGTTAACCTTGGTTTCTAACTATCGTCCTATATCACTGCTCCCTGTATTGTCAAAAATCCTAGAAAAATGCGTCCATACGCAATTATGCAAGTATTATCAACTTTCTAACTATCTGACCCCTGATCAATCAGGTTTCAGACCAAATCACTCCACTACAACTGCCCTCCTAAAAGTTTGCAACGACATCCAAACTGCCATGGAACAAGGAGACCTAACTGGAGCTATTTTCCTTGATTTTGCAAAGGCTTTTGACACAGTGGACCATGACCTACTACTTCTCAAACTAAAAAACTCTGGTATTGCTGATCACCCGTTAACCTGGTTTAAATCATATGTATCGGATCGATCACAATATGTCTCTGTCTCTAACAGTGACTCCCTCCCTCTCCCAGTCACGTGTGGTGTTCCCCAAGGTTCCATTCTCGGCCCCCTACTATTCACATTATTTATAAATGATTTGCCTAATGTCTGCAAATCCTCAACTGTACACATGTACGCAGACGACACGGTAATCTATGCAAACAAATCTGATCTGCTGCAGCTTGAAACAGTGCTCCAAGACCAGTTCACAGAGGTAGAAAAGTGGATCTCAAAAAACAAACTCTTCCTAAACACTGACAAAACGGTCACAATGATCTTTGGAACGGGACCTAAAATACATAAATTACAAAATTCCCATCTTCGCATCAAAACAAAATCCAATTGCACGCTGACCGCAGTCCACTCTTTTAAATACTTAGGTATGTTGTTAGACCCCAATCTATCTTTTGGACTCCACATAGAAAAAATTGCCTCAAAACTTTATCCAAAACTAGGTGCCCTGTACAGAAACAAATCTTGCCTCAGCCCTACAGTAAAGGAAAAGATTGTACAGCAAATGCTGATGCCTATCTTGGATTATGGGGACATAGTATATGCACCTGCTCCGCAAACTCACCTTAATAAACTAAATACGTTATATAACTCGCTCTGCCGCTTTGTGCTACAATGTAACTACAGGACCCACCATTGTGACATGCTAAAAGAACTAAACTGGCTGTCGCTGGAATCCAGACGCACCCTCCATCTTTCCTGCCTTGTCTTTAAGAGCCTTTCTGGGAAGCTCCCACCCTACCTGAGCAGAATGCTCTCCCCTGCTATTCCCACCTCCTATAACCTCCGATCCAATAACAGCACATTATTTAGCTTGCCTCAATACAAAAAAAAAAGCAGCTCGATCCTCCTTTTCCTACAGAGCGCCACAATTATGGAATGACCTCCCTCACACTTTAAAAACTTCCCCAAGCCTAAAATCCTTTAAGAGATCCCTCTATACATATCTCAAAACAGAATGCTCCTGTCATGGTTGATTAAATATTTCATACCTGCTCTATGTTAAATGTTTGCATATAATGTGTATTTTTATTATTGTTTTTGTATTTTATTGTACCATATTGTATCAATGCAATGTTTTGTGGTCCCAGGACATACTTGAAAACGAGAGAAATCTCAATGTATCCTTCCTGGTAAAATATTTTATAAATAAATAAATAAATAAATAAATACACCAGATATTCATTATATATTAACTAGCACAGGTGAAATAATCAGCACACCCATCAGCTAAGATATAATAAATATCCTGCCTGTTAAGGGTCAGGAGGACTGGAGTTGGCAAACACTGATTTAGTGTCTTTCGAAACAACAACCTGATTACAAACCTTTTGCGCTTATGCTGCGGAGATCTGTTATTTTCATTAAAATCTTTGGGAACATGTGTGGCTTGTTGGGTCTTCTTTTCCTTATGTAGATTTTTAGCGCTTCTAGTAGTGGTTCTTGCAGTTTATCTACTTTTGCTGGCTCTTCCAGATCCTGACGATCTAGGTTAGGAAAAAAATAAAACTATTTAAATCATATCCCAATTAATATTTGCTTTTGTTGGTTTAACATTGAGCTTCCTGTTGAACTAAGAACACTGTACTTTACAAACAGTACTCTAGGTGGCAGCAGTTGATAGCAGAAAACATTTTCAGTTTAACCATCTGGATAAATAAAATGCTATGTTGCATTTGGACACAGGAGAAAAAAAAGCTATATTTGGCCTGCTGACATTTGAGTGTCTTTCAAGTGTAATTCTTTAAAAAATACTGCCTCCATATCTGTTATGGCGCAGATACTTAAATGCAACAGACACTATTTTCCCTTTATTGAGTTTAACTGTATTGAACACATTCTATATATAATATATGAGCCATGTATCAAATAGGTACATCCATTCAAAGCATTTGTTAGCTGGAAGACTGTCTGAGATTGAAGAAAACTTAACAAATGACCTTTATAGTAGTCAGATTGTAATATTCCATTTGTAAAATGTCTATATTGTGTTATTACTTGTGAGATCGCTCAGGTACTACTAGGTAATACTAGTAGCTTGATTATTTGTGTATGGACGTTTGTTAAAGAGACACGAAACACTGAGATTGTAATAAAAAATGTTTAATTATATATAGTAGAAAAAGAACCTAATTTGCAACATTCTTTCATTTTTTTTGTAATTTAACTCCGAATATTGATAAAGTATAATAATAATAATATTGTGGGCAAACCCAATTCCCGAGTTACTGTAAAGTAAAGGGTGCCGCCATGTTGAAAGCTAGGTTGCCCTTGTCTAATCTATTCTGCTGAGGATAATTAGGGGTGGATAAAGTGTGCAAATTATTACTGTGTGGGGAATTTAGCAATATATTGAACTTTAAAAGATCTCTTAAAGGAGCAACGAATATAAAATTTGCTTCCCCTTATGTGTTTCTGATTACTTGTCATAACAGGTGAAGAGCATTAGGCATTTTTTAAATTGCTCCTTCAGGTTGAGTTACGTATTTGAAATTTCAGTTTTTGTTAATTAAAACCATCACCTATTGTTCTTAAAGACATTTCCATTTAAATGGGCTGAGCCTTCAAAAAGCACACGCCTGCTCAAGTTATGTCTCTCTATACACAAATGCCAATAGTTAGGTATTTAAATGCTAATTATGTGCAGGGGGTTCAATGAACAAAACCAGCTATATTGGATACAAAATGTCTATCTCCCCTCACACTGGGAGGTTGATTTATCCTTTTCTACAGCCAGTACTGCAGTATTGATATTTTCAGTATAGGTGATAGTTTCAACAGGTAAAATCAGCTATTGCAAATGACAGACAAAATGTAAATGAGATATCTGCTAACTTTTTAATACAGCAGGTAAAATGAATTGTTGGGAACACAGAGGGAAAACGTAGAATGTCCCTTTAACTTTGCGTATTCTACAAACAGCCATCACCACACTTTATCCCATGCTGTCATCAGCAGAATAGATTAGATAAAGGGAAACCTAGGTTTCAACATAGCACTGCCCATTACTTTATTACAACTAAAATACTTTATTGAAAAAATGTGATTTAAAAAAAATGTTCCAATTTACTTCTATTATCCAATTTGCTTTGTTGTTATTGTGTCCACTCCTTTGTTGAAAAGAATACCTAGGTAGGCTCAGGAGCAACAACACACTCCTGGGAGCTAGCTACTGATTGGTGGCTGCACATAAGTGCCTCTTGTCATTGTCTCACCAAGTGTGTTCAGCAACAAAAGATACCATAAAGAATGGAGCAAATGTAATAATGGAACTAAAATGGAAGGTTCATTTTAAAGATTTTTTCCCCATGTTTTATGTCCCTTTAAAGGGACAGTATACACTTATTTTCATATAACTGCATGTAATAAACACTACTATAAAGAATAAGATGCACAGATACTGATATAAAAATCCAGTATAAAACTGTTTAAAAATTTACTTAGAAGCTGTCAGTTTGGCTCTGTTGAAAAGGTAGCTGGAAAGCCCACTGCAAGTGGCAAATAAGACCCTCCCCCCCCTCCCCCTTCTTTTGCATATGAAAAGACCCTTTACACAAACAGCAGCAAGCTGGAGAAGGTAGCTGAGCGTATTCACATAAAACTTTGGGGCTTGGTTAGGAGTCTGAAAATCAGAGCAATGTTATTTAAAAATAAGAAAAAACTATACATTTATTTTAAAATAAAACTTTATGGGCTATATAAATAGATCATCTACAAAACATTTATGCAAAGAAAAAATGAGTGTATAATGTCCCTTTAAGCCTTTAAGTCGAAATTTTTAAAATGACACAGATATTATTATGTTTTAGCATTATTATTTCCTCCCATAATCATCAAAATTATGACAAATCACGGCTTGAACTATCTTGCTTTGCATGTAATGAGTCTATCTCATATATTAGTTTCACCTGTACATTTCACACCACAACCCATTAAAATGGAATGAACTTGCAGGGAAATCTGATCTTATGTTATCACTTTCAATAGACACACAAATGCTTCCTTATATTATCTCTGTTGCATAGCAAAGCTTATGGACAGAACAATTGAAAAATCGCATTTTATTACTTATCTCTTCTACCCCTCACTGGGAGTGTAATTACTTCTGCTGTTTATGTTTACATAGCTGTTATATAGCCAATACTTAATAATATAATCTTTCAGTATAGGTAGGGATACCTTAGGCAAAAGTAGTAATTTCAAATCCCCGAATCAGGGTAAAGGAGCTATTAGTAAACCATGTAATACACTCCAGCATGTAAAACGGATAATTAAGAACAAATTAAAGGGTAGAAAGTTTTAGAGTACATTTTCATAATCAGCTATTTTCTCTGCTGGATTTATTAATGTAATAGTACAATACACAAAGATCTGTGCAAATCCAGATCTTTGTTACACTATTACAGGAATAAATCTAGTGGTGAAAATAGGCAAATGCCGCTACCTGCAGCCATATTTTGCATTTGTTTTCTCTAAATATGAAAATTTGCAAATGTCTATCAAAAACATTCTGTCACCTATATGAAAGCGCAGCATTTAAAGGGACAGTCTGCACCAGTATTTTTTTTGTTTAAAAAGATAATCCCTTTATTACCCATTCCCCACTTTTGCATAACCAACACGGTTATATTAATACACTTTTTACATTTGTGATTACCTTGTATCTAAGCATCTGCAGACTGCCCCTTATTTCAGTTCTTTTGACAGACTTGCATTTTAGCCAATCAGTGAGGGCTCCTAGGAACTCCACAGGTGCGAGCACAATGTTATCTATTCTCAAATAATATAGTGACAGCACAACTATTCTATAAAAAATATGGAAAAAAAAATGCTCATGCCCGGGATAGGGTTTGGTCTCCTTACCCTGTCATTAAATAAAACACAAGATCCTAGCAATTGAGTCTTAGAATATTTTATTATTATAGCTTATAAATGCTTAAATATTCGAGTGTAATAAAGAACAAGGGAACAGCAATGTTTGTCCATTCGTCATCTCACTAACCCCATCCTCCACGGATATTATCTATATGAAACACAAGCACTAGCCCTCTAGTTGTGAAAAACTGTCAAAATGCATTCATATAAGAGGCGGCCTTCAAGGGCTAAGAAATTGGCATATAAGCCTTCCTAGGTTTAGCTTTCAACTAATAATAACAAGAGAACAAAGCAAAATCGATGATAAAAGTAAATTGGAAAGTTGTTTAAAATCACGTGCCCTAGCTGAATCGTGACATTTTGACTAGACTGCCCCTTTAAGCACATTGTTAACTGAAACCTATTTACATTTAAACAAATCACTTGTGCATCTCCTACTTCATTATTAACGATCGTTAACACAAAGTACCCATTTACCAATGAAATACATAATTACCCAATCAGCATGAGTAGAAACTGATACTACTGATAATAGTTTAAAAAGCCGTTCCTACAATTTACATATTTAGATGTTGCACATATGGATGACAGATTTTTTATTTTTTTATACAATGTCTCTTTCAATGTGATATGTTGGAAATTACAACAGTAAATAGGTGAATACTCCTGTACCTCGTTTACATTATGTCAGAGTATGGCAAGAAAAGCTGTATCCTGCAGACACTTGCATTCACCATGTCATTAGCATAATTGATCCTTTCCCTGGTGTTATTTAGCCTACAAGGTATTTTTCTCCATTTAGAGTAATCCTCTGTGTGCTGTTGACACATAAGAGTTTCTACAGCAATGTGACATTGCTCAGACACAACTCACCTTCACATATTAAGCAGATGGCACTGAGCAGGCCAGTTTCTGTGTCATCCATTTCCAAGGGCAAGAGCTGATTGGCAAATGTGAACACCAGGTCAGTAAGAGGACCAAATCCAGCATTGTGCATCTGAGTTCGGTTGAGAGTGAGGCCGTCAGAGAAAGTCATAGTGTCTTGCTCAGGGGTGTACCGTGTGCAAATTCGAAGGATCTTAAGGGGGGAAAGAAAGGTAGGTAAGAAACAAGTCCAGTGTGCATTTACTTTTAGCAGGATTTACAATTATACAACAATTTGATAAGCATGTGATTCTTGCAGTCTAAAACAGCGCTGCCCAAATGTTTTGATATGGAGAGAAAGTCACTAATGGTGACCTGAGGGGCACATTACATCAGGCTTCAAAATTTCCACTTGCTCACTCACCCTGGGCAAGTAGAAATGGAGATAAATGCTGTCTATACGCTGTGTAAAATAACCAGCAAATGTATATATTTGTAATCATTTTATTAAAAGCACTTAAAGTTACAGTATACTGTAAAAATGTTTTTCCCTTAATGTCTTTCCAATTACTTTTTTTTACCAGCTGCAGAGTATAAAATGTATACGATTTGCTTTTTTGATGCTTATTTGTAAATATAAATTAGCTGATTTTGTGTTTTGAAGCCACAACCTAATAAAATGGGTTGAGCTTGTAGTTATAATCAGATCTCATTACTTTATCACATTGTGTACATATAGTTGCTTCTTTATCTTATACATGTCCATAAACCAATGACCAATACTTGGAGAGAACAATGGAAAATTAACATTTTATTACATTATTTCTTCTATAACCCACTGGGAGTGTAATTTCTTCTACTGGCTGTGTTAACACAGCTTGGCCTTGAGACCAAACATTTTCAGGATGGGTGGGGATACCACAGGCTAAATAAATTGTTTCAAATGCCAATATAAGAGTCATGGAGATACTTGTAAACAATTTAATACATTCCAGCAGGTAAAGTGGATCATTGGGAACAAATTAAAGGGAACTCCAGTCCTAACCAAGCCCCAAAGTATTGGATGTATACATGCGTTTACAGACTACTGCTGGCTCCTGTTTGTCTAATCAGTCTTTAAATATGCAGGGAAGGGGGGGTGGTCTGCTCCCAGCCCCTTTCACTGAGTGTTCCAGCCTAACTTCATCAACACTGCTAAACTGGGAGCTTCTAATTACGTTTTTAAAAGCTTTTATACTGGATTTTTATACCAGTATCTGTGCATATTCTTCTTTATAGTTGTGTATATTACATGCAGTTATATAAAAAAATTTAGTACACTGTCCCTTTAAATTGAAAATATGTAAAATTACTGCACAATAAGGTGTTTCACAATGGCTAAACATATGCAAAAAGTGGTGCAGTGGTGGGTGTGGTGTGGGCAGGTGATGGGTGGCTAGTAGTTTGGCGCTTGAAGCAATTTTGAGCCCTGCATTACATTGTACATTATAAAGACAAAAATAGTACAATAAAGTTTGTTTGTTAAAAAATAGAAAATTATTTAATAAGTAATTTAACATTGTGTATTAACTTACATTGCCATAATTATGAACTAATACCTTTTTATTTTTTTTACTTATTACTAACTAGGGCCACAGGAAAAAAAAAAATCTTTGCTGTCCAAATGTGGGTCATGAGCTGTCTTTTGGATGTCCCTGATCTTAAGAATCTACAGACTTTATTCGCTAAAAAACGCTTTAATATACGTCATAGAGTGAAAATACACAGATCAATATTTGCACAAATGGCAGAAAGGTAAAAAGGTTGAAAATTAAAATGTTTGTATTTATCTGTGGCAGGGGGGAAGGCTTTCATAGTATTTTTTTTTCTTCTAACTTAACTACAGACAGTAAAAAGATGTAATATTTAATTGAACTAAAAATAAAATGATGCATTATTCATATACAAGTACTTTTGTTTGGTTCTATTTCCTCCATTGATTACAATAACGCTCGCCAGCAAGTAGATAGTGAAGATTTACAGCAGCAATATGAGAGTCTGTATTCTCGCCTGCTTTCTGGATGTCACTGCAACAAGACAATATGGCTGCCTGACTCGTGAAATATTGCAAATTTGTGCGTATTTTCCTGCAACATTTCAGGCTGAACAGCTTGATTTTTGAATAGCAGTTTTGTAAGCAGATTTTGCAGCAAATCTTCCTCCATTTTGAACAAGAGTCTACTTAGCACATACACCAATATACTATTATTACATTTTTTCAATAAAAAAAAAATGCCACACAAGAAAATGTTTTAGAAGATTATTGCCAATTTGGGCAAACACTCTCAAAAAAAGGTTTGCCGTTACCGTCATCATGAGAAGGAAAATTCATTTCTGATTTATGGCTAGCACAATGATCCAGCCACACACTTGTTTATTAGTCTGACAAACAGGGATAGGCACAGCAAAGACTGTGGCGGACATTTTCCAAAGTCCAGACCTTAGTGAAGGACACCAAGGCACATTTGAAATTAAAAACATTATTTTATAGTTCTTGGTGTTATTATACTGATGCAGATACCACTGATCCTATAACCAGCCCTCCTCTGCATATATCCATGTGCTAGTGTCACTACTGTGTCATTATATTGCACTGGGTGTTGTTATACAGATGCAGATACCACTGATCCTATAACCAGCCCTTGTCTGGCTATACGCATATGCCAGTGTCACTACTGTGTCTTTGTATAGTGCTGGGTGTTACTATACAGATGCAGATACACATCTAGTATTTCACTCAGGCTTTATTTATTCCATAGCTTATCATCCAATATTGCTAGCAGTCTCTTGACAAGCCACTAACTTTATTCACACTACATATTTTTTTTGTGCTATTATTTAATTAGAAAGAAAAGATATACTAAGATTGTGGCAGACACTGCAAGGGCTAGTCACGGACATCAGTGTCCATGTACGGACACCTTGCCTATCCCTGCTGACAAAAGTGTTTGTGTTTAGAAATACATAGGATCATTTAAATGTTAGGGGCCAGATGCAAAGCTCTAGAAGCCGTGGTACCCGGGATTGTTGGAAGTATAAAGTAATGGTCATTACGCTTCCACAATAACTAGTAGACACGTGCATTCTGAGGTTTTGTTCATCTCGGCTATTTCCGTTGTCACATTTATTCTTGTGCAACAGCAATGTACTAAAATCTAAACAACACCCATATTGTTTTATATTGATGCACTAATTCCTGTAAGGAACATAAAAGAAATGTTGAGCTTTCATGGTTCAGATAGCGCGTGTCATTTAGAGTCTTATCAGATTTACTTCTTCTACATATATTCTTTGTTGAACTCATTTCTGGGAACTAAGTGGCGATTTGTGGCTACAGACGTATAACACTTGTTATTGTCTCACTTATGGTGTTCAGCTCGGTCCTAGAAGTGCATCACAGGTCTGGAGCTTACTTTAACTATGTATTTATCCCGTTTGCAGGGCTTTTATTATAACAGTACAATAATAAAATGCTCTAACACTTTTGTGATGTTAGTGCACATTCATATTTCTCACAGCCTGAATACAATACTTTTTTTTTTTTTTTTTTATTTACAAAAACTTTCAAAACCAGAGGTGGCAGCAGAGCAATATTATGTATTCATTATTAGGGATTGTGGCTCTGTCTCGCAGCCAGTAAAACAGATGCACAAAATAAGATGAATTAATAATGAAATCTCATCTATAAAACTTAATATTGACTACTCATCTGTTATCTAGATCAGTTATTTGCAACCTTTTTTTGCCGTGGCACACTTTTTTACATTAAAAAATCCTGCGGCACACCACCATCCCAAAATTTTACAAAATCACACATTGTAGCCTAATACAGGATATATATATATATATATATATATATATATATATATATATATATATATATATATATACACACTCACACACACTGTGCTCATGGTTGTAAATGATGCCTGATGAGCCTGTCACATACCTCCCAATATTTCAAAATTTGAAAGAGGGACATCCCCGCACTGTTGTCAGTCTGTCGTGGCACACCTGAGGATCTCTCACGGCACACTAGTGTGCCACGGCACACTGGTTGAAAAACACTGATCTAGATACATATATTATTAAATGAATTAGGGCTAGTATAGTAAACACATCATATTTCGTAGAACACCTTTGACAAATAAAAGGAGACAAAGTTTTTTGTTTTTTTTTTAAAAAAAGATGAGAATCTGGCTGGAAGATAAAAGGGACAGCACTACGCCAGAATTTTTATTTTTTTAAAAGATACATAATCCCTTTATTACCCATTCCCCAGTTTTGCATAACCAACACAGTTATATTAATATATTTTACCTCTGTGATTGCCTTGTATCTAAGTCTCTGCAGACTGCCCCTTATCTCAGTGCTTTTGACAGACATGCAGTTCAGCCAATCAGTGCAGACTCTTAAATAACTCCACCGGAGTGAGCACAATGTTATCTATATGACACACGTGAACTAGTACTGTCTAACTGTGAAAAGCTTTCAAAATGCTCTGAGCTTAGAGGCGGTTTAGAAATCAGTTTGTGCCTTCCTTGGTTTAGCTTTTGAAAAATACCACCAAGGAAACAAATAAAATTTAATGATAAAAGTCAATTGGAAAGTTGTTAAAAATGTCATGCCCTAGCTAAATCATGAAAGTTTAATTTTGACTAGACTGTCCCTTTAAATAACTCCCCCCAGGCGTGAGCACAATGTTATGTATATGGCCCACATGAACTAGCATGTCTGCAGTGGCTTAGAAACAGGCAGAAATTTAGAGGTTGAAATGTTATAAAATATATTAATATAACAATGTTGGTTGTGCAAAGCTGAGGAATGGGTAGTAAACTTTGGCGTTGTCTATATTTTTAAACAATAACAATTTTGATGTAGACTGTCCCTTTTAAGTAAAATATATTTCTAGGCTGCGTTTTTATGTTGATCAGCAATGCGCTATATGCCCTCCTGAGAATGCCATTGTCCATCTTCTCTTTACTGGATGAAGAAAGTTTGTCTTGTTACTCTACCTCAGGGATCTGGTGTCTCACTAAATGCTCTTACTCCACAAGATATACTGAGACCTAGAACACAAAGCTTTCCATTATAGCTTGAGCGACCTTTAGGTTTTTACACTATTTTTACATTTGATCACTTTTGAAGTCTGGTGTTTGACAGCTTTAATTGGATGTGTTATTACCATAGAGATTTTCTAATAAAGCCGAAAAACACAAGTACTGCTGTTGGCTCTGCATAGCTTTGATATTCTTTTGTATCAACATTAACTCACTAAATAAAGAATGCCATGTGAACAAAGTCAGTTTGATAATAGAAGTCAATTGGAAACTTTTTCAAAATCGAATGCTCTATCTGAATCATGAAAGAAAAAAAATAGGTTTATACGCCTTTAAAGGGGCATAAAACCCAACATTTTTCTTTCAGCATACATTTCTAAACAACTTTCCAATTTACTACTGTTATCATTTTGCTTTATTCTCTTGGTATCCTTTATTGAATGAGTAGCAATGCACTACTGGGTGCCAGCTGAACAAATTGATAAACTTTATTATTATCAGGTATTTGTAGAGCGCCAACAGATTCCACAGCGCTATAAACATAGGCGTAATACAGGATAACATTTATTGGGATCAAATGGGTAGAGGGCCCTGCCGAGAGTTGCACTGTTGTAGTCGGCTCTTATGAAGGCGATCTACAAACAGCTGGGCTCATAGGCTTACATTCAATGATAAGAGGCATATATGTGCAGCCACCAATCAGCAGCTAGTTCCCAGTTCCTGAGCCTACTAAGGTATGCTTTTCAACAAAGGATACCAAGGGAACAAGGAAAATTAGATAACCGAAGTAAATTGGTAAGTTGTTTAAAATTGTATGATCTATATGAATCATGAAAGATAAATGTTGGATTTTATGTCCTTTTAAAGGATTGGTGAGGCAGCAAAATAAATAAACACATATTTATAGGCCATATTCAGTATTAATCATGAACTGCTGACCATTTGAAGTCCAATTACGCCTGTGTTTGAAAGGTAGCCTTGAATTAGTTACACTGTTATGCTAATTACACGGTTTTTACATTTCACGGTTTATGGATTTAATGGGAGAGTTTCATGATTTTGCAACACACATGTAAAATGTATTAGAACATTTTATATTCATTTATTCAAATTGTAGCTAAGTCATTTGTAGGAGAACATAGTTTGCATCCATGATCTACTATACCTGATTTACATTGTTGTTGTAGGACATTATAAGTTTGTATTTACACAGTTGTGGATCATATTCATCTTCCATTAATGTTTCTTTATACTCCGCTAACACCATTCCAACCATTATACTCATTCTACAGCTTGCACCTGGCTGACAATTCTCCCTTTAACCAAGATAGCAGGGAGAATCCTGCTGTAAGAACTTCCTTGATGAAAATTCTACATTTTAACTGTGTGCCCCCGCAACATACAACTAGAGCTTACAAAATGCTGCACATGCATACCAAGGACCTCTGAATTTGAAAACAAATTCAAGTTGTAAATGTAATAGATGGACAGTCAGAAAGACAGATATTGATTTTAAAGGGACACTGAACAAAAAAAAAATATTTTATAATTCAGGTAGAGAATGACATTTTAAGCAATTTTCTAATTTACTCCTATTATCAAATTTTCTTTATTCTCTTGGTATCTTTATTTGAAATGCAAGAATGTAAGTTTAGATGCAGGCCCATTTTTGGTGAACAACCTGGGTTGTCCTTGCGGATTGGTGGATAAATTCATCCACCAATAAAAAATGCTGTCCAGAGTCTGAACCCAAAAAAACTTAGATGCCTTTTTCAAATAAAGATAGCAAGAGAACAAAGACAAATTGATAATAGGAGTAAATTAGAAAGTTGCTTAAAATTGTATGCTCTATCTTAATCACGAAAGAAAAATTTTGGGTTCAGTGTCCCTTTAATGTGTATCCTATATTGGGGACGTCTATTTTGTTTTGATGAATGACAGAAGTGATTTGATACAATTCAGAAAAAGAAACTCAGATGAGTATATGTTACACAACCATGTTCTGGTTTCTTAACAGTCTCATGTAAATGAAATATTTAAACTTGACATAATGAGAAAAGATGGCTATGAGATTCCATCTACATAGAAATAAACTGGATCTGAGCCAGTAAATTCACTTCTTCTGACAGGCTGAGAGAGAAATCACTAGACCTTAGCCACATTTTGTTAAACAGAATTCTAGTTATTACAGAGGATATTTTACACTTTTTCTGTATTAATACACCGATATAGTAAGTTATTGTTCAATTAATATTTGACTTTAGCTTCTGTTCCCCCCACCTACTATAAAGCTACTAAGGCTCATGAATTTGCAATTTAACTTTCATTCATTCATTTTATATTATATTTTTTCGTACGTCAACCAATTTTTCTTGAACAAATTGGCTATGTTTTCATTAAAAATCCTTGGTTAGCATTAAAGCGCAAAAATGAAAATCCAAGCAGAGTTTTCGTTTACGCAAAAAAACAAAATACTGCGCCAATTGTAAGCTAGCCCATAACTACTGAATAAATTATAGACCAAGAGAAGGTGCTGAGTGGGATCTTCCAGTCTAGTAGAGGACATATGTTTTGTGACGAGTTTGACAAATACGCCTTATGAAATCACCAAGCTATCAAAAAAAGGTGTTATTAGAGAGCAAACTTGAAGTTTTAAGTGAATAGGAGAATAGAGGAAGGGTGATCTAGGAATAGCTGACAGCTCAATACAGTAGAAATACTGATTGGGACTCGCAGAGCACTGCTGTTCCTGAGCAGAAAATGCCACTGATCCAATCCGCAGAGGTGGAACACTGATTGGAGGAGTGGCATTTTGTGTTCAGGAACAACAATGCTCTGCGAGTCAGGAAGCGGTTAGGCAGGTACAACTCCAAACAGGCTTATTATAAGAAAAGTAAACGAAATTTATTTAACATCTTTAAAAGAATTAACAGACATGGCAGCAAGGGAGCAGAACGTCTGACATGTTTCGCACCTCACTGGTGCTTAGTCATAGACTATCTATTGCTGCCATGTCTGTTAATTCTTTTAAAGATGTTAAATAAATTTCGTTTTCTTATAATAAGCCTGTTTGGAGTAGTACCTGCCTAACCGCTTCCTGTCTTTGAATTCTCATGGATTGATCCTCCGTTCAAGGCTACGGTGCTCCAGGGGAAGGTATTGTTTCACAGCCCGTTTTGGGTTTCCGGTCATTCAGTTTGAACGCCAAGGTTGCAGCACTTCTTTCTAACCGCTAAATGCTCTGCAAGTCCCCAGTGGTATTTCTGTGTATTTATCTAATTTGCAGGGGTTAAACACATAGAACTCTGGGGTCGGTTGTTTTAAAATGATATGTTCTAACGGATTAGATCATGCAATTTTTTTTTATAGTATGTCCCTTTAATACTAAAAGCCAAAAAAATCTATTAAAAATAGAATGTATTTTACTTTTTAATGGCTCTTGGGATCTATATACAGCAGAACTATTCCATAATCATGATGATTTAAACAGAAATTAACTTTATAAATATTCCCCTGTCTATGGATTATATCAGCTAAGTACTGTGTCCTGACAAGGTAATAACTGAATGCAAAGCAGTCAAAGTAATCTGCCAAATAAGGTTTTCAGCAGTACATCTGGACAGGGCCGCTTACATAACAGATATGGGCAATCGCTTTACAGTACCTTTATGGGGGGGGGGGGGGTGCAGATATGCGCAGGGCATAGAATTTTTTTTTAAATGTCTATTTTTCAATGTCCTTGTATTGTCCATGTGACAATAGTTTTTTTTATTATTAAAGGGACAGTCAACACCAGAATTTATGTTGTTTAAAAAGATAGATAATCCCTTTATTACCCATCCCCCAGTTTTGCATAACCAACACAGTTATAATAATACAGTAATTACCTTGTATCTAAGCCTCTGCAAACTGCCCCCTTATTTCAGTTCTTTTGACAGGCTCGCATTTTAGCCACTCAGTGCTGACTCCTAGGTAACTTCACGTGCGTGAGCTCAATGTTATCTATATGACACACATGAACTAACGTCCTCTAGTGGTGAAGAACTGTCAAAATGCATTCACATTAGAGGAGGCCTTCAAGGTCTAAGAAATTAGCATATGAGCCTACCTAGGTTTAGCTTTCAATTAAGAATACCAAGAGAACAAAGCAAAATTGGTGATAAAAGTAAATTGGAAAGTTGTTTAAAATTACATGCTCTATTTGAATCATGAGAGTTTATTTTAGACTTGAATGTCCCTGTAATGTTTCTATTTAATGCACATGGAAGCCAAGATAATACAAGTGGAGGAAATGCTATGAGTCTACTTTTGAACATACAATGTATATATCAGAGGAACAGTCAATGTTTTTGTGTAGAAATGGAAATGTACTGTATACTCTGTCATTAAATATAAATAAAACATTTTATCAAGCAGCAGTAAGGGAAAGTAAGCAAAACTTATCTTCACCATGGGTATGTACACGAGTTCTGCGTATGGAATCACATTTTTTAACACACTATTGTAAATGCAATTGTGAGTTATCCATTATATTGTTTGTTCTACATCCTGCTATTTTTCTTTCTTGTTCATCGAAGATCTTTACAGGTTGTAGCAGTTCTCAATGACTTCAATATAATCAGAATATACTGCTTTTATAAAAAAATAAAGATGCTTCCGATCTCACTGATTCCCCCCCCCCCCCCCCCCCCCCTAAAGTAGAGTATATCTGCACAATCTTCTGCAAATGCTAACTTTATATATCACTAACTGTATTATTCTGGCGCAATTGGCTCTTTCCCATATAATGAATAGTGGAAAATCAATGGCATTTTACCCATTCCAGCACTAATAAAATGAGAAAATGTTATGCTTTAAAGCTGCCACAATGGATATAGGGCAATCACACAGACAAAATGAACTGCTATTATCTAAATCTTGCTGACTATAAAAAGACTACGCAAAACATTGCACAAGTCAGAAACTGATACTCATATTTTGTCACATGAAAGTCAAATGCCTTGTACAGCTATGAAAAATTTGTAACAGTTATTAATATATCTTTTGTTATATGGCAAATATTTCTTTTTGTAGGGCAGTATATTCCCATGATAATTAATAAGGGCAAAAACATGTGATGGACTCAGTGTACAAAAGACAGACAAGCACGAGTATTTTGCTTTTTTTTGTATAATGTACAAATCTGTTGTAAACAATTACTTAAACGGGCACGAAGTTCAAAATGTGTTAATTTTTTTTTTTACAGCTAACAAGCTGCAGTTCTGGGTCCCACATTCTAATATAAAAATTATATTTTGTGAGAATATTTTAATTATAAACAAATTCCCTTCTGTTTTTATGTAAAAAAATGGTTATACACAGGGGTTTCCATTATCAGCATGGTAACGCCTGCAAATGAGCCCTTTTCGTTATCAACGTAATCACAATCCGCAATTTTATATTATAGTGCCGGTACTTATTGATTTTTTTTTTTTATATTTTCTCCTCAGTAACTTTGAGCAAAGCAAAGGGACAAGGTTATTTACAATGTCTGATGTATTTTGCAGCCCCCTCTTGTGAAAACTAGAGTATTTACATGATGATTACAAATATTACCTCTTATGAGTTGGCAGAGGTGGGGGTACTCAAGACTGGTAAGTACCCCCCCCCCTCAAAAAAAAAAAGAAAGAATATATATATATATATATATATATATATATATATATATATATATATATATATATATATATATATATATTATATAAAAATTCAATTTTTTTTTTATTATCGGTTTGGTGCAAAAATGGTCCTATACTTAATATGTACAAATCCTATTTGGCTGATCACAATCTAAATTCTTTATACTTAAAGTGATACTAAACCCAACTTTTTTTCTTTCACAATTCACATAGAGCGTGCAATTTTAAGCAACTTTCTAATTTGTCTTCGTTCTCTTGATATCTTTATTTGAAAAAGAGGACATCTAAGCGAAGGAGCCAGCCAATTTTGGTTCAAAACCCCGGACAACACTTGTTTAATGGTGGGTGCATTTAGCCACCAATCAGCAAGCACAACCCAGGTTGTGAACCAAAAATTAGCCGGCTTCTAAACTTACATTCTTTCTTTTCAAATAAAGATAGCAAGAGAATGAAGAAAAAATGATGAGTAAATTGGAAAGTTGCTTAAAATTGCATGCTCTATCTGAATCAAAAATTTGGGTTCAGTGTCCCTTTAAAGGGATAGGAAAGTAAATATTAATCTTGAATGAATCAGACAGAGCATGTCATTTTAAGACACTTTTAAATTAATTTCTATTTTCAAATGTGCCTTGTTTCTCTCTATGTATGCATTTAAAAAAGAATACAAGAATATACTACACTAGTAGGAGCTAACTGCTGATTGGTGCCTGCACACATTTATCTCTTGTGATTAGCTAACTAGATGTGTTCAGCTAGCTGCCAGTAGTGCAATGCTGTTCCTTCAGCAAATGATAACAAGTGACTAAAGCAAATTTGACAATAGAAGTAAATTGGAAATTTGTTTAAAATTGTATGTTCTATCCAAATCATAAAAGAACATTTTGGTGTTTTATGTCCCATTTATGGGGCTATTTTTCAATTATCATATTTCACAGCTAAAATGACTTTATAAACCCACAGTTTATTATTATTATTATTATTATTATTATTATTAGCAAACATTCCAAAAAGTTTTAGAGTTGAATGTTGGTTTTGCACATGAGCACAAAAAACACTAACATTACCGGCCAATCCTGGATGACATTAGGAATCAAAGTCACAAATCAAATACAAAAAACGCTACCTACTCAATCAATTGAAGTTAAAACAATAAGAACTTACTAATAAAAAATAACTACAAACATGCATGCCCACTATACCAATAATGTCCTGTTTAAATCCCTGAAAAAGACATTGTGAGATTGTTTTTTGGGAGGTAACAATTCCGAGCTTGATGAGCGATTGTGATCACTGCAAAAACACAGAACCAACACCATATGAAGTTAAAAAAAATGGATATCTGATAAAAATAAGGACACAATTATGACCAGCCCCATAGTCAAGGTTACACTTCTGGAACACCACCTTTTGATTGGAGCTTCTCATTTGCCTACCAGGTGAATCCAGGTAAATCTGAGTGTATAAAACTAAAATGCTCTAACCAAATACTGTCCCTTAAGGGACAGTTAACACTTAAATTTTTATTGTTGAAAAAGATAGATAATGGCTTTACCCAGCTTTGCACAACCAACATTGTTATATTAATAAACTTTATAACATTTAAACCTCTAAATTTCTGCCTGTTTCTAAGCCACTAAAGGCAGCCTCTTATCACCTGCTTTTTTGTTAGCTTTCCACAACAGGGGAGTGCTACGTCATGTGAGCCATATAGATAAACATTGTGCTCACGCCCGTGGGTTATGGCAGACACTGCACTAATTGGATAAAATGCAAGTCAATAGATAATAAATAAAAAGTCACATGATCAGGGGGCTTTCAGAAAAGGCTTAAATACAAGGTAATCACAGAGGTAAAAAGTGTATTAATATAACAGTGTTGGTTATGCAAAACTGGGGAATGGGTAATAAAGGGATTATCTATCTTTTTAAACAATAAATATTTTGGAGTTGACTGTCCCTTTAAGTGATAACTTTAAAGTATTTTAAGAAAAAAAAATCCGTTCCTTTAAATGAAATCTATAGGTGATATATTTGCTTTGAAAACACTTTCTTGAAATACTGTTTTTCAATTCTTGCATTATCATGAAATTAATCTAATTTCGCAGAAGCAGACACTTTTCTTTTGTATAAAACTTATGGTAGAAATTATTTGATAATACAGATCTATAATTGTAAAATAAATAACAAAGAGTTTGTTATTGATAAGAAATCTCAAGATACAGTAAAATAAAAAAGAATTGAGTATTTTAGCATCTTAAGAATTTAAACATTACACAAATCTGGGCACGTGTAGCTAAACCTAAAAATGTGGCAAAATGCTGCGGTGTTGCAAATGTTCAGTTATTATCTAATTACTGAATTGAAATAGGTCATAAATGTTTAATCTCAAATTAAAAACCCAGAGTTGCAAGTGATAGGGAAAAGATAAAGCCATGAATAAAAAACAGTGTGTAATGAAAGCGCAGCACAAAGCCAATTACAGGTAAATTAGGAACTGGTATATTTTATAGGACTCCCATGAAAATTATGCATATGTATTTAGAAAGGGTTTAAATGCTCGGTAGCTCTTTGTTTTGAATGTAGCGATCTTGTCTTGCAACAAGAATGACAGAGAAGAAACATTATTTTTTGTGTTATATAGGTCAAATATTTATTTATGAATTTTGCATATAAATAGTTTTAAATAGTAAAATGTAAAAATTTGAAAATACAGAAATTTCTCATTTTGTTTTACTAAAAAAAAAAATGACTCCTTGAAAAGATCTTTTTACTTGAACCCTCAGGTTACCAGTAAGCTTGCAAGCCAATCAGAAACCAGATATGGGTGAGAGTTTGATTTATTCTTTAATTTGATCAGGAATGTGCGTTAAGGCCCAGCACATGAGCAATGTAAAAATGCTGCAATATTATTTAAAGAATAGCCAAGAGTAAGAATACAGTTTTAATACATTTTAACTTAATAAACATTAACCCTCTAATTATTGAACAAATTTTGAAATAATAATAATTATTATTATTACTATGTTCAAGCACAAGTACCAAATATAATAAAAGCAACTAAAATAGATGGGAAAGTCATTTTCAATTAAATATAATTAAGAAATGACTGTATTATGGTCGCTTTTTAACAAGCTTACAGAATGTATAACGTTAAACTAGTAGAATGCCATTATAAGCGGATTATGCGCGTGAAGCTGTTTGTTATAAAATTTCCACACCATGTTATAATTGTAAGGTCCCTTAACTACCGTTTTTATCAGTGCACTGTGCACCCAACCTCTTAAACACTGCTGTCCTATCATTGGCTGTTCCAAGTGGCTTTTCTCAACATCCACTCTAAAATAATGATCTGGGGCTTTAAAAAATGTTTTCCCAAAAGTTGTATAAAATGCCCCTAAGGATCTTTTTGAAAATCCACAGTCTGTAGCAGAGTGGCCTTGCAAGATGTGATCTGTAGCCTCTTTCTGCCACTGGACCCCAGCAGGTGCTGAGGCCTTGCAGTAGCCCAAAGGTCATTAAATGCTGGCCAGGCGGTGGGCCCCTCTTACCTGTGGCCCCCACAGCACTGCAGTGTCAGGATTTCCACCACTGTGGGTGGGGGTCCTATTAGTAGATTCCATTGAAAGTCTTGAGGTGAGATTCCCTTGTAATTACAAGATGTTTCTGTTGAGTTGTTATTGAATAACATATCAGCCAAGTCTATTTCCTTTTAAAACAAATAATCATTGGCTTCACAGAAATTGTTTTTAAATAGCCAATCTGAGCTTTTGTCCACAGACAACAAAGCTAGCTACAGTCATAATGTTAGTATAAAATGCATTGTTTTGCAGTTGTTGTTTAAAAAAACTCATTAAGGACAGATATGTAGAAGTTAGCCTTGAGAAGTCAGCAGGGTGCATTTCAAGTTTTGAGGAGTAGAAATTGCAAAAAATTTCAGAGCTAAATCTTATGAAAAGGGGCAAAATAAATAATGAAATTATATTGCAAAGTAGTTTCATTATGCATAACTAAAAAATGTATAAACAAATCTCAAGGTTTCACTGTCCCTTTAAAGCAGGCTGGTTCCATAGAGTGAAGAGGTCTCTTGAGAACTATCGTAAGAAAGAACAAATAAGTTCCATAGGTTAAAGTTTGCTGCAATGTGGTTTCCTTGCAGTGGTAGGAACAGCACAAAGGGGAGCTAAAAATGGGTACTAGGTTTCATAGCATGTGTTGGGGAAGGCACTAAGGAAAATGGAGAGATATTGTAAATAGAATATTTAGGCAAATGGGAGGTTGCTAAGGGGGTAGTGCAGTGTGTCAGTTATGGCAAATAAGAAGTTAATTAGTTAAGGATTTTGTGGATGAAATATTTTGGCAGAAATTGCAGTGCCTGCTGCTATGTAACTGGCAATGTGACCATGAGGTTATAAGTCATAAAATATCATAACAACGCTATTCCAATGCTGATATTTATTTATTTATATCTATTGGCATCAAACATAGGAAACACAGATGTTTCGGAGACATTACTGCTGTCTATCATTGGCTCAGACAAGATCAGTGATAAGGACAACGGAAGGATTGGAATACTGGTTTAAACTGTTGCCAATTGTCAGAGAGCAGGGAGAAAGATTACTAAATGCCAATAGCAGTAAGACTGGAATGTGATACAAAATGTCAATGCTTGTGGAAAGTGTAATAAATCATGAACATAAAACACTGTTTTCTATGAGAGGAGCAACATCTTTTTAACGATATAATCATTTTGAAGTAGGTTTGTTAAGAAGTAAATGGATGACATTACACTGTTCATTTGACAATGAATGGGGCCTGTAAAGTCTTTAAACCATGTGATCTCCTGTCTCTTGGGGTCACTGATTTGGTGCAACTTCAGGGATATGAATTTGACAGTTTTCCTAGAAACATAGCACTTGCTTAGAAGCCTCATACTTTACTGATTTGGGTCTTTGGATGATGACATCTCTGTAGCTGCAGTAAGAAGAGTTGGTAAGGGTCATTTGCTGCATTCTCATGCTAGGGACAAGAATGGTATATTTGAAGAGAATCAGCAGATCAGTCACACATTCCAGCTCCCCTAACCGTGCAACTTTTCTCTTTCTGCGCTAACAAAACGATTCATTTTTCACTGAGATTGGGAGCTCTTCTCTCAAGTAAAGGCCAACAAAACAGGGCATGCTGATCTGTGAGAGCTTGTTAGAGACTGTCATGAAATCAAGCGCTGGATGTCAGACAGACCAAGCTGAAAGCAGATGACAGTGAGGTCAATAAATCATAGGGGGGTCACTGAAAGGTGCAGGCCCACTTAGAAAAATACATTTCAGTTGTAAGAATATGAAAGCATTCAGCCATGTAACAGCTTCAAATCTATGCTCTGTCGCCTTTGAATTTAAGCCCTGGGAACCTTGAATCAAACAGCAGAACAGCAAATGTCTTCAAATATACAAAGTACCAATAATATAGGGAGCTAGATTGGCTCTTCTATGATGAGAAATTGCAGAAAAAAAACACAAAAACTCTAGATCCTCACTAAAGCATATTGTTTTAAGGTGCAGGTACTAATTGTAATTAATGTGGCCTTGATAAAAGTATAATTAGGGACCTGGATTACTTCACTTAAAGGGACATTAGACAGTCACAGTAGCGAAAAGAGCACTTTTCAAAAAGAGCAAAATGCAACTGTTTCTTTATATTTCCATCTTTATTTAATACCCTACCAATGCCCCTCTTACCTCATAGAGGACAGGACTGAATACTTTTGTTAATAACCCTGCAACTTGCTAAAAGTGATTGCTGATATAAGCACCATGGTTCTTAGTTAATTAGCAAAAGCATAGAATATACACTTGAAGTTTTTCAAAGGTTTTATCCCTGGTATCATTCTACACATTTTATTAAGAAAGATATCTTTTGTAATGAAGTGCTAAATGTGAAAGTTGAAACACCCTTAATGCAGATAGTGCATGCAATATATATATACGTACACAAAATGATAACATAATGAGATCTGATATACCTGAAACACAACCCATTGTAATAGGCTGTGGTTTAAAAGCACAAAACCAGCTACAGCACAAAACCAGCTACTTCATATACACAAATAAATCTGAAAATGCAATTCTGCAGCTGATATAACAAGTCATTGAAAATACATTTATATAAAAACAATTTTATAGTGTACTGTCCCTTTAACTACCAGATATAATGAAGTGGAAATTTAAAATAATATGGGGGGGGGGGGTAGAGCAAGGAATAATATCAACTGAGTGACACATGAAAGTTCTGCAGGTTTGGAGGAACCATATGCTGTTTCTGCATTTATAAGTCAACTTTTTGTATCATTACTAAGATGTGCTCTTCTAAAGAGGAGACTGTGTTCTAGTAAAGAGAGAATGAACATGATTATCAGGAAAGAATGTGTTGACGAGATTTAAAACAGTGCAATGCTATAAAGTTAGGACTATGATCTATAATATTGGAGGATGTGGAGTGTCAATTAAAGGGGCAGTAATCCTAGAAAATAATGTTATATAATTCTGCACATAGTGCAGAATTATTTAACATTATCTTAGCCAAACTTTATTCAACATATTGCCGGTGAAATTTGATTAAAAAAAAGAGGGTTTTTCAGACCGTCGCTCTTGCTCTACTTTATTCAACATATTGCCGGTGAAATTTGATTAAAAAAAGAGGGTTTTTCAGACTGCCGCTCTTGCTCTACTGAGCTGCATTGAGTGTCATGGCACGATCGGGCTGGGCTGTGACTAGACAGCTGCCCAGATGTGCTCAGGGGGAAAACCAGACCCGCTCAGTAGAGCAAGAGCGGCGGTCTGAAAAACCCTCTTTTTATTTTTCTTTAATCAAACTTCATGGGCAACAAAAGTTTGGCTAAGATAATTTTATATAATTCTGCACTATGTGCAGAATTATATAACATTATTTTCTAGGTTTACTGCCCCTTTAAGGATCCGAAGAGTGTTCTAGTGATGAGTTAGAGGAACAAGAGGAATTTAATTTTAAGGAAGGCACATTAGAAATAAATTTAATTAATAGTGAGCTAGTGAATGACATTTATAGTTGTGTGTTTAGTAGGTGAAAGTAAGAACCTTAAAGGAGCATTAAACACAACATTTTTCTTTCATGATTCAGACAAAGAATACACTTTTAAACAAGTTTCCAATTTACTTATATTAGCAAATATGCTTTATTGTTTTGTTAAAGAAACAGCAATGCACACGAGTGAGCCAATAACATGCGGCATATATGTGCAGTCACCATTCATCAGCTCATGAGCATACCTAGGTATACTTTTTTTAACAAACAATGCAAAGAGAATTAACCAAATTAGATCATAGAAGTAAATTGGAAAGTATAAAATGGTATGCTCTATCTGAATCATAAAATAAAAAATGTTAGATTTATGTTCCTTTAAGAAGCTGAATGATGAATGAATGTAAAAGAGTGGATTCAAGAACAGACCCGCGACAGTGGGTAAGTAGTTTGTATGGTTATAGTTAATGGTTGAGGTAAAAAAACAACATTTATGCTTTCCTGATAAATTCCTATCTTTCATGTTGGTGAGAGTCCATTACTCCTGGGCTTCAACTCCTTGCCACTAGGAGGAGGCAAAGATTCTCAAAGCTCTAAGAGCACCTAATCCCTCTCATCTCTCTGGTATTCTAGTCTGACGTATAGCCAAGAAAAAAGTAGAAAGGTAGGAACGGACAAAGTGTGGCAAAAAAAAAAAACTACCACCTGAAAAAAATAATTATGTAATAAATGAAAATGGACGGGTCTCGTGGACTCTCACCACGATGAAAGAAAGTAATTTATCAGGTAAGCATAAATTTTATTTTCTTTCATAAGATGGTGAGAGTCCAAGAACCAACTAAACCCAACTGTGGTGTCCAAGAATAATTAGGCAGGACAAACTTTTTTTTAAAGACAAGCACCTAATTACCAGATACTGCTGCCTGAAGGACTTTCCTACCAAACACATCAAAGTCGTACAATTTAGGCAACTAATCATCAAGCGCTACCCAGGTGCTGAACAAAAATAAATTAAAATTATCTTAAAATTATCTTACCCTTCAGTAGTATTTTTTTTTTTTTTTAAAGCAGTTTAGGAATTTCAAAAATGAAAGGGAAATAGCCCAGTTACTTACTGTATCTGCTGTGTGAATTCAGTGCACAAAAAAACATGAAATACACAAAGAGACTTCTCACATTGCCAAAAAGTTAAATCCCCTTTACAGTGTATATAACAAAGGATGTAAGGTTGCATTGAGATGAAAGTTCAGAGTTAATTAGCTGAACAGAAATAGCAGATATTACCACAAAGAAAAAACTAGAATACCAGAGAGGTGGGAGGGATTATGGGCTCTTAGGACTTTGGGAACCTTTGCCTCCTCCTAGTGGCCAGGAGTTGAATCCCAGGAGTAATGGCTTGTGGACTCTTACCACCTTATGAAAGAAATCACCTTTGGTACAAAAAGTAAGTTTAAAGAGATACAATATTTATAATTAAAATAAGCAGAGTCAAATAATCACCCACTCCATTATTGCATCACAGTGGAATATATAATAAAGCACAGTGGCCTAGATTTTCCAGCATTTAAAAGAAGTGTTAAGTTAGAATCCTCCCCAGTTCCAATGGTATCCTATAGTGCTGACAATGTTTATAGCAATGTTGTACATTGTTTCAAACACTGCTGCTAAAGAATGCTAAAGACACTCGTGAGCTTACCTAGGGTTACTGATTAACTTAGGAGACCAAGAGAGCAAAGCAAGTTTGAACATTGAAGTTAATTGGGAAAATAATAATATTACAGGTTCTGAGTGAAATTTTTAATTTTCACTTTACTTCCCCCTTAACCTTTTAAAGCCGTTATGACATTCTATTCTGTCATAATTAGACTGGGCTTTAAAGCCGTTATGACGGAATAGAACATCATAACTAACGGCTGTCCTGAAGCCTTCTGTGCAGTCAGGACTTGATCGCGGTCTTGGGGGCATTCCTAGGGTTGTAGCGACGCCCCCCAGACGCGATCCAATAATTGAAATCTCGCGATCGCGTGGTTTCAATTTGTCTACATCGGAACAGTTGTTCCGATGTAGGCACTTTAGCCCAGACTCGAAAGGGTTAAACTTCCTTTTAATTGTATTAGCCATGAATAGAATGTCTTAATACATTTCTACTAGTCTTCCAAAGCATTGTTAGTTTATGTTTTTAATTTAATATCAGAATAATACAGTGAATACTCAGTAACAAATTGATTTTAATCTCTATATTTTGGCCAAGAAAATATAACTTGTAACCCCTATCTATACAGTTTCTCTTTGCAGTATATATATATATATATATATATATATATATATATATATATATATATATATATATATATATATATACACACAGGGAGTGCAGAATTATTAGGCAAGTTGTATTTTTGAGGATTAATTTTATTATTGAACAACAACCATGTTCTCAATGAACCCAAAAAACTCATTAATATCAAAGCTGAATAGTTTTGGAAGTAGTTTTTAGTTATAGCTATTTTAGGGGGATATCTGTGTGTGCAGGTGACTATTACTGTGCATAATTATTAGGCAACTTAACAAAAAACAAATATATACCCATTTCAATTATTTATTTTTACCAGTTAAACCAATATAACATCTCAACATTCACAAATATACATTTCTGACATTCAAAAACAAAACAAAAACAAATCAGTGACCAATATAGCCACCTTTCTTTGCAAGGACACTCAAAAGCCTGCCATCCATGGATTCTGTCAGTGTTTTGATCTGTTCACCATCAACATTGCGTGCAGCAGCAACCACAGCCTCCCAGACACTGTTCAGAGAGGTGTACTGTTTTCCCTCCTTGTAAATCTCACATTTGATGATGGACCACAGGTTCTCAATGGGGTTCAGATCAGGTGAACAAGGAGGCCATGTCATTAGATTTTCTTCTTTTATACCCTTTCTTGCCAGCCACGCTGTGGAGTACTTGGACGCGTGTGATGGAGCATTGTCCTGCATGAAAATCATGTTTTTCTTGAAGGATGCAGACTTCTTCCTGTACCACTGCTTGAAGAAGGTGTCTTCCAGAAGCTGGCAGTAGGACTGGGAGTTGAGCTTGACTCCATCCCCAACCCAAAAAGGCCCCACAAGCTCATCTTTGATGATACCTTCCCAAACCAGTACTCCACCTCCAACTTGCTGGCGTCTGAGTCGGACTGGAGCTCTCTGCCCTTTACCAATCCAGCCACGGGCCCATCCATCTGGCCCATCAAGACTCACTCTCATTTCATTAGTCCATAAAACCTTAGAAAAATCAGTCTTGAGATATTTCTTGGCCCAGTCTTGACGTTTCAGCTTGTGTGTCTTGTTCAGTGGTGGTCGTCTTTCAGCCTTTCTTACCTTGGCCATGTCTCTGAGTATTGCACACCTTGTGCTTTTGGGCACTCCAGTGATGTTGCAGCTCTGAAATATGGCCAAACTGGTGGCAAGTGGCATCTTGGCAGCTGCACGCTTGACTTTTCTCAGTTCATGGGCAGTTATTTTGCGCCTTGGTTTTTCCACACGCTTCTTGCGACCCTGTTGACTATTTTGAATGAAACGCTTGATTGTTCGATGATCACGCTTCAGAAGCTTTGCAATTTTAAGAGTGCTGCATCCCTCTGCAAGATATCTCACTATTTTTGACTTTTCTGAGCCTGTCAAGTCCTTCTTTTGACCCATTTTGCCAAAGGAAAGGAAGTTGCCTAATAATTATGCACACCTGATATAGGGTGTTGATGTCATTAGACCACACCCCTTCTCATTACAGAGATGCACATCACCTAATATGCTTAATTGGTAGTAGGCTTTCGAGCCTATACAGCTTGGAGTAAGACAACATGCATAAAGAGGATGATGTGGTCAAAATACTCATTTGCCTAATAATTCTGCACTCCCTGTGTGTGTGTGTGTATATATATATATATATATATATATATATATATATATATATATATATATATATATATATATATATATATATATACATACACAAGTGTGTGTTTATATGTATGAATATATATATATACACACACAAACGTGTATATACTGTACTGTATATACATACAAATTTGAATAATTGTATTTCTTTAAATTTGGTAATTTCTAATAATAAGCACTATGCCCTATTAAACATATTTATAACTTTAACTTTATAATGCTACATTATAATATATGAGAGATATACAGTGTATAAAAATAAAATGCAAATGGTCATCAGTAAGTCTGTGGGTGGAACCTGAAGTTTGTAAGAGTGGCTTGGGGGTCTGACCAGATATTTCCAGGCAGGAATTTAGCTAATCCCCAGGTTCACTTTGTGAAACCAGGAAATATAAAGTGAAAGTAAAGTTGGTTAATTTTACTTCCTCTGAATTTGTTCTTGGTATGATAGTATTAGTATTCTGTTATACCTCCATAAATATAAAACTACAGTAAATAATCATGTTTTACAGTCTCTACAGTATATACCTGAACACTATGTCACTTATAAAATTATGAATCAGAAGTAAACTTGGTGATTGTTATGAAAATAAAAATATTATAATAATAAACCTTGCAGATACTTTGCAAACCTTTCAAGTGACATCTTAGGGCCAAATGCTGACTACCACTGAAATAGTAATTATTTAAGCTTGAGAAATGTTCATACTTAATAAATCACGGTATGTGCTCTGCAATAAGAGTGGCAGCATAGCCTTATCATAATAGTATAATAATGACAGGCATGCAATTGATGATATATTGAAGTGTCTTGTGGAGAAAGACCACACACACAGCTGAGATAAGGGAGTACAGTAGGAATGAATTCAAAGGGAGAAAAACCTTAGGGCAGTCTTCACTACACCCACTGCAGAACAGAGGATGGTTTTACCCTGTTATTCTGTTTATGCCATACATCAATGTCATAGATGAGAGTCCATTCACAACTGAATATGAAGGCAAGGTCAAAGCAGCTAGTGTACTCTGAGAAAGGATGTTTGATTTTTGTTGTTGTTGTTCAGCAGCATGATTTATAATACAAGCTGTGATCCATCTGGGTCAAAAGGATACCTCAAAGTCTGTAAATCATTATCTCTGTTAACTCTTTCCTTATTAATTTAACTCTGTGGCAACCAAAAAAAGGGGGCACAATGCACACAACATAGACTTTTCTGGCTGCCAAATGACTAATCAGTTTGTAATAATTTAAACTTCAACTTTTGGAGTTTTCCACGTTTTTGTTTTATTCAAGAATTTGCCTGTTTTGCGCTGTATCTTCCAAGAAGGTCAAGCTGGTGCCTGGAGGTTTAACATTAAGAAATAAAAATATCCAGCCATGCTTAGTGCCTTTTTTTAAAAACATTATTTGGTGTTTTTATGGAACATAAAGCTGAAGACATTATATTGTAATGTAGGGGTCTCTTCTTCACACCCAGAAACCTTTAAAAGTGGATAAACTGCTCTCAAGACAAAACTTGCCTTTTGTAAATTTATTTGAGGGACCTTGCTAAACAAGAGAGCTTTAGAGAATTGGGCCCTAAATCTCTACTATTATCCTACATACAGTATCTCACAAAAGTCAGTACACCCCTCACATTTTTGTAAATATTTTATTATATCTTTTCATGTGACAACAATGAATAAATGAAACTTTGCTACAATGTAGAGAGTGTACAGCCTGTATAGCAGTGTAAATTTGCTGTCCCTCAAAATAACTCAACACACAGCCATTAATGCCTAAACCGTTGGCAACGAAAGTGAGTACATCCCTAAGTGGAAATGTCCAAATTGTGCCCAAAGTGTCAATATTTTGTGTGACCACTATTTTCCAGCACTGCCTTAACCCTCTTGGGCATGGAGTTCACTAGAGCTTCACAGGTTGCCACTGGAGTCCTCTTCCACTCCTCCATGACAACATCACGGAGCTGGTGGATGTTAGAGACCTTGCGCTCCCCCATCTTCCGTTTGAGGATGCCCCACATATGCTCAATAGGGTTTAGGTCTGGAGACATGCTTGGCCAGTCCATCACCTTTACCCTCAGCTTCTTTAGCAAGGCAGTGGTCGTTTTGGAGGTGTGTTTGAGGTCGTTATCATGTTGGAATATTGCCCTGTGGCCCAGTCTCTGAAGAGAGGGGATCATGCTCTGTTTCAGTGTGTCACAGTACATGTTGGCATTCATGGTTCCCTCAATGAACTGTAGCTCCCCGGTGCCGGCAGCACTCATGCAGGCCCAGACCATGACACTCCCACCACCATTCTTGGCTGCAGACAAGACACACTAGTCTTTGTACTCCTCACCTGGTTGCCGCCACACACGCTTGACACCATCTGAACCAAATAAGTTTATCTTGGTCTCATCGGACCATGGGACATGGTTCCAGTAATCCATGTCCTTAGTCTGCTTGTCTTCAGCAAACTGTTTGTGAGCTTTCTTGTGCATCATCTTTAAAAAAGGCTTCCTTCTGGGACGACAGCCATGCAGAACAATTTGATTCAATATGGTCTGAGCACTGACAGGCTGACCCCCCACCCCTTCAACCTCTGCAGCAATGCTGGCAGCACTCATACATCTATTTCCCAAAGACAGCCTGTTCTGAGTGTAACCTGTCCTGTAAAACCGCTGTATGGTCTTGCCCACCATGCTGCAGCTCAGTTTCAGGGTCTTGACAATCTTCTTATAGCCTAGGCCATCTTTATGTAGAGCAACAATTCTTTTTTTCAGATCTTTGCCATGAGGTGCCATGTTGAACTTCCAGTGACCAGTATGAGTGAGAGCGACAACACCAAATTTAGCACACCTGCTCCCCAATCACACCTGAAACCTTGTAACACTAATGAGTCACATGACAACCCGGGGAGGGAAAATGGCTGATTGGGCCCAATTTGGACATTTCCACTTTGGGGTGTATTCACTTTTGTTGCCAACAGTTTAACAAAGATGGATGTGTGTTGAGTTATTTTGAGGGGACAGCAAATGTACACTGTTATACAGGCTGTACACTCACTACTTTACATTGTAGCAAAGTGTCATTTCTTCAGTGTTGTCACATGAAAGGATATAAAAACTTATTTACAAAAATGTGAGATTCTGTAAATGCTACGGCTAGCCTAACATCAAACAAAAGGAAAACAAGAGGAAGAATATTCTTAGTGCATAAACAGATCATTATTAATGTTTCTTTTTTAAAAAAAAAATATCAGACATAATAGCAACTGACAAATTGTAAAAAAAACATCCCATTATTCATAAAGCTACAGGCATCTGTTACTGCATATACATAAACTATGTAACAAGGAACCAAAATACTTTCTTATGTAGTAAGTCACAATTAAACATTTCACTTTTAGAAGAGCTTGCAATTAAAAAAAACAACTTTCCAGTTAACTACCAATATCAAATTAGTTTCATTCTCTTAGCATCCTTTGTTGAAGAGTAAACCTAGGTAGGGTTAGGAGCAGCAATGCACTACTGGGAGGTAGCTGAACACACTGGGCGAGCCAATGACAAGAGGCATATATATGCAGCCAACAATCACCAGCTGCTCCTGAGCATACTGCGGTTTACTCTACAAAGGATACCAATAGAATGAAGCAAATTTGATAATAGAAGTAAACTGGAAAGTTGTTTAAAAATCTATACTCTCTCATTGGTTTTCAAACCTGTCCTCAAGCCTCCCCAATAGGCCAGATTTTCAGGATTACCTTGGGTAAGAGCAGGTAAAATAATGTTTACTATTCAGCTGATTATTTCCTCTGTGCTCCAGTTCAGATATCCGCACAATCTGTTCTGTTAGGGAGCCTGAGGACAGGTTTGAAAACCTGTCAATTTAAGCTGCTTTAGCATCAATACTGTTCATGATCACGTGCGCATGTGTCATGAGGTCATTAACATTCTTCAACATACTACAGGTATTTAAATTAAAAAAGTTAGGGGTCAATTACAATCCATTAGAAAAATGTTATCTAAGGATTATGAGCAGAAAAAGACCAGCTAAGTCTATGGGGATTTCTATAGATAAATCATTTGATACGTTTTCTTAAAGGATTGTAATCGACCCCTTTATGTTTATTGTATACTAAATTGTCCATAAATGTCTATAATAATGTTTGTGACAAGTTTTACAACTGAAATAGGATCTATGCCACCGCCAAGAAGCGCACACAATGATGTCAGGGCTCAAGAAATACGTTTCTGGATCTAGTTATCATATGTGAAAATGGCTTCTTTTGTAATGTATTAAAAAAAGTTTAGTCATAACCTGGGAACAAAATAGGTGTCAATTGCAGAAGAAAAAATCAACAACAACTTTTCATACTTAAAGGGACATGAAACCCAGAATGTTTCTGTCATGATTTAGGTAGAACATACAATTTTAAACAACTTTCCAGGTTTACTTCGATTGTCAAATTTGTTTCATTCTCTTGGTATTACTTGTTAAAGGAGCAGCAATGCACCACTGGTTTCTAACTGAACACAATCGGTATATATATATGCAGCCACCAATCAGCAGCTAGAACCTAGGTTCTTTGCTGATCCTGAGCTTTCCTAGATAAACCTTTCAGCAAACGATAACAAGAGAATGAAGCAAATTAAATAATAGAAGTAAATTGGAAAGTTGTTAAATGTTTTATGCTCTGTCTAAATCATGAATGTCTAATTATGACTTTACTGTACCTTTAACAAAACATCAACAATATGAGTGCCCTAGTAAAGAAAATATTTTAAAGTTGTTTTTCATTTCAGCTATACTATAGAAATGTTCAGTATATAGAAGATAGCAAACTTATGTGATGATACATACCAAAATATCCAGACATGCTGCTTTAAGTAAAGTGATCTGATCTGCAATTGTCAGGCTGGTGAATCCTGGTAACCGCTTTGCAAATTCTACTATTTTAATAATGCACTTTGTAGCAAGTTCACTAAATTTGTCCCAAAGCCCAAGGTCAAGTCGCACACGATGATCAGCACTTGAATTCTGAGTAGACAAAGGAAACACAGATTCAGTATTAAAGCATGTTCTGCTATGTTGGTCAATAAAATTAGCTACAGGTACAAAACCCTTTATCCAGACTGCTTGGGACCAGAATTGTTTGTATTTTAGAATAGTTTGAAAAATTAGACAGCTTGAAAGGACAAGGAACCAATTGTAAACAATATCTTATGTCATATAAGGAATATTTACATACAGCTCATATATACAATTTTTTTTTTAAATGGACATAAAACCCCAATTTTTTCTTTCATAATTTAGAAAGAGCATGCAATTTTATCTAGATAGGCTTAGTGGCTGCTGATTGGTGGCTGCACATAGATGCCTCGTGTGATTGGCTCACCCACGTGCATTGCTATTTCTTCAGGAAGGAAAAATGTTGGGTTTAGTGTCCCTTTAATTAATTAAATGGTCTGGATTTTGGAAGAATTCCAGATTTGGAATACTGGATTTAGGGATTTGTACCTGTAATATGTTTCAATTTAATGCAATACAAAAGTATGATATTACACTTTTTATTTATACAATAAAAATTGGTTATTTTTTCATGTTTATGCTCATTGGTCATTTTTTATTGTACATTGGTCATTTCTTTATGCTCGATATATGTCAAATCAGTGTAAAATATCTCACTTTGTTTGGGCAGAGAATGAATCTGGAAAATGCTTACATATAAGTTTCTCCAGATAACTATATTGCCCAACCTGCTCTTTTGATTACACATCTTTTTTCATTTTATTTATTATCTATCTATCTATCTATCTATCTATCTATCTATCTATCTATATATATATGATACATGAAAAAAATGTTAAGAAGTTGAGTTAAAACCATTAAAAAGATATGACAGATAAAATATTAAATACACTGTAGTCTGGGTATGTTCTCTAAGGATTTAGATATATCCCTATAGCTGAAACAGAAAAGTACTACATCTCCTTGGCAGGGTCGTCTCCAGAACAAATGAAATGGGCGGGGGGCATTTTTTTCACGAGGGGGCACACATACAAAGCATGTATGAGAGTCAAAATAAGAGCAGACTACATATTCTGCAGGAAAGCATCGTTTCTGGCTGGCTTATCCCCCACTATTAACATTTGGAGAATATGTGCACTAGGTAAAAGAATGAAGTCTAAATCCTATGCAGTGCACTAAAACGGAGCCATTAAACTTGAGACCCCCAGTGCAATAGCTCCTTAAAAAACAATTTACCGCTTAATCACCATGGTCCAAAACCCTTAAACTCATTCTCAAATCTCTATCATGTCCCCTAAACAGCCATGCACCCCAAACCCCCAATGCAATGAACCCCTTTGTTTGCAATAGCAGTGAGGATACTAGGTTTTCAGGTACTGGTAATGTTGTAGATTAGATTTAGCTATACCTGTTTCACAATAACTAACGGATATCAGGCTACTTAATACAACCTATGTACTGTGAACCTATAAGAATATGATTGTATCATATAAATAAAAGTCTATAAATAGCTACCGGCTTCTATTGAGGCCTGACCTAAGACCACAGTGCACTTTTGAGGCATCGATGGAAGCCAGTAGCCATTTATAGACTTATATTTATATGATACAATCATATTCTTATCATGATCTATTGTTTAAGAAAATGAGTAACTCACGATAGTTAGGTAAAATTAATAGGGTTAACCCTTTCGTGACTGGTATATAAAGTCTACATCAGAACAACTGTTCCGATGTAGACAAATTGAAATCACGCGATCGTACAAATGATCGCGAGATTTCAATTATGGGATTGGGTCTAGGGGACGTCCCTATGATGCTAGGAACGCCCTCCAGACCGCGATTAAATCCTGCAAGCGCAGTAGGCTTCAGGACAGCCATTGGCTATGATGTTGTATTCCTTCATAACGGCTTTAAAGCCCAGTGCCGTTGTGACGGAATACAATGGCATAACGGCGGCAAAAGGTTAAAGACAAGTCCAAAAAGTCTCTAACTTCCAATTCCAAATAAGAGGTTAAGACACGGAGCTCCTTGCAGATGCGTGATGCGACCTCACAGTTCGGCAGCTAACTCCGCCCCCAGCATGCAGCATTACATAACAATTCATTATTTTATTTATTATTTTTAGAGCGTATGATCATATCAATATGTTTTGAGGGGGCACAGCATTCTATTTGGGTGGGCATTGCCCCCCAATGCCCCACATTGGAGCCCACCCTGATCCTTGGGGCTGAATTACAGAGTTGACTCTTAGATCAGCATTATCATTATCAATACCTTATAAATGATCAACTTCAGTAACATTCGTCCAAAACTGAAGACATTTTTGAGGCATCAACATTGACCATTAAAGATGCTTTGAATGAGTAAAGAAAATATCAAGTGTTCTTCTCATAGATTGGTGACTTTCTGATTCTCTGTTGGAGTCTTACTGTGTAGTAGATTAGTTAAATGCTCTTTCCTTAGAGCAGTGATTTGCAACCTTTTTTTTTTTTGCTGTGGCACACTTTTTTATATTAAAAAAATCCTGCGGCACACCACCATCCCAAAATTTTACAAAATCACACGTAGCCTAATACAGGATATATATATATATATATATATATATATACACACACACTGTACTGTGCTGTCATGCCATGCCTCCTACAAACTATACATGACATATTGACATTCATTCACAAACAATCATAATGATTGTCTGTGAATGAATGTCAATGTCATGGTTGTAAATGATGCCTGATGAGCCTGTCACATACCTCCCAATATTTCAAAATTTGAAAGAGGGACACCCCCGCACTGTTGTCAGTCTGCCGTGGCACACCTGAGGATCTCTCACGGCACACTAGTGTGCCACGGCACACTGGTTGAAAAACACTGCCTTAGAGAATAGATTTCTATTGTAGCTTTCAATTCCTCTTTTTGGTAATTAAACAAAGACTTTTTAAACACATTTTGGCAATTCCCAAAGTCAAGTGCAGCTAAAAATTTACTTGAGAGCATATGTTGTACACCCTCTGGTAGACACTGATGAGGAACATAAATAAAAAGGTGGGAAAACCCATTCTAACAATTTCAAACCATGTGATATATCCATATTCCAGTGTGCTCTGATAATATCCTTGAACATGAAAGGGGTCTGTTATAATCCATGGTCTTTCAATTCAAGTCAGCACAGTGTGGAAAATAAACATTTTTCATAAGTTGTTTCTAGTAAAATATGAAATGTGCCACTTTATATTTGTTGAGAGTTTTGGGTTACCTCAAAATTATGATATATTTGTTACTATACCTTATCTTATTTACAATATTTTATTCTCTGGAATATTTTCTTCAATATTCAACAAAACATATTTATATGAATATGGAAGATCTCGTCTTATGGGTTATGGTAAAAAAAAAAAAGAGTATTTACCATTTAGCAACAAAAAATATAACCATAGACAAGAAATTTCCATTGTTAAAGGTCTTGCTGTGTCAGTTACACAGTGTGATGTGTGTAATGTAATAATCTACCAATGATTTATTTTAAACCTATTACTATCACACAGAATACAGATATGACATTTGATATAATCAAAGCTTTAGTAAATGAGTCACCAGATTTATCAGTGTACACCTATAGCCATAGAAATGCTTTTACACAGCCCAAAGGTGTCAGGTTAACAATCACCTGTGCCCTTTAAAGCATTCTTCCCAGTTAGTGAGTCTTTACATTCTTTCAGATTTATTGTATTTCATCTAAAAAATAACTTGAGAAAAAGGCAGCCCATCAAGAGGAAATGAGATCAGGGAAGGAAAGGAAAAATCAAGATGTGCAGTCATTCAGACTGTAATTAAATTTAATAGCCAGTTTATCCAGTCCATAGAAATACTGCATGGTAAAGAGATACACAATGCAGAGCCTAACGCAGGAAATCATTTTGCAATAGTTTATCCATCTGGAAAAAAAAAGACATTGCACAGAACCAGAAAGTGTGAACAAAATATTCATCAGCATTATATGAGATTACTTTGTCATGTGATTGAGTCTGACACATATTCTATTACATATAATGCACAGTATCCCACACAAAATGCAAATGTAATCACCATATCTGAAGATGAAATAAAAAATGACAATGTAAAAGCAACACTCTACTCTAAAATGTTGTCTAAAAGTATTTGCTATTTTGTTTTATTATTTTTTTAAAATATTAAACTTAGAGCATTTGAATTCCATAATTGTGTTTAACATTACTATCTTCTAGAGAAAAAAGAGACTTCTAATTTCCCTTGAGGGAAGCAATTACTGAACTTTCTTAAACCATAAAAATTGCCCCTAAGATGGTGATAAGGCAATACCTGGTGCCAGGTCACCATGGAGACTAAAAAATGTGAAATGGTGGCTGATATTGTTTTTTCAAAGGTATATTGTTTCATTATTTAGTGTGCTTGCTGTCTTAATAACAGCTATACATCATGCATCTAAAGCAGCTATTGCTGCATCAGCATGTCTGATTTTTTTTTTAAAGCTGCCTGTTCCAAGGATGGAGGGATGAAGATACATCCTGTCACATGGACAAGATCCTGTCTTTGCCACTCCAGTGAGTGAGGCATCTGTTCTCATGCTCCCTGCCTTCAGGAAATAAATGGTGCTGAAAGAGGGATTTCTTAGAGAGAACAGCAGGTTGTAAGATTCATTTATAAATCTGGAATATTAAATATGCACAGCTTTTTTTAAAACCAATTTTAGAGAATGAAAAGGAAGTAATATGTTAACCTCAATGCATCAATTCTATAGTTCAAAAATGTAGAATTATTCCAATACAGGTTTAATAGACACACACTTAGCCATATTATTTCTAATATTTCAGCTAGTAAAGAAAAAATGGATGATGAAAATACTGGAGTGGAATTTGATAAAAAAAAAAAAAAAGTATGACATTTTCTTACAGTAAAAATGAACATATCCCAATAAAGGGATATAAAAGAGCGCTGATATTTAAAATATAAAAAGCAATAATCAATATAAAACCAGGTAATACACTTAAAGTATAGTAGATCAAGTCTACCGTATTAGTCCTGTTTAATGTCCATAGACTGGTAGTAAATTGAAGGGATAAAGGTATCCTCCTGTTACGTGGGTAGGGCTGCTCCTCTTGATCCCAGAGAGTGTGGAACAACTGTTAAAATAGAAAGTAGAAAGAGGGTGCCACAATAGCGTGATACCGTCTGGATATGTAGGTATAGATATAAGTAAGTATTATGCTTACCAGATGGTGTGACACTGTGCTGTGACCAGTACAAGAAAGCAGGCTAGCACTTATCAGTGGCTAGTACACTGTGGAAGCCAAGCTCCAAAGGCACTTGTCCTAGTTGAAACTCTGAGTGTGTCTCCTGTTGGCTGGACTTCAGGTGCTGCAGAGGTGTAATCTTTTGTGTGTTTTCAGTTGGTATTGATAAACCACAACACAGACAACTTCAATAAAATGGCTTTTAATACTTATGACGCGTTTCTCAACCTCAAACAGGTTGTTTCATCAGATAAAAAAGTGAAACAACCTGTTTGAGGTTGAGAAACGTGTCATAAGTATTAAAAGCCATTTTATTGAAGTTGTCTGTGTTGTGGTTTATCAATACCAACTGAACAACACACAAAAGATTACACCTCTGCAGCACCTGAAGTCCAGCCAACAGGAGACACACTTAGAGTTTCAACTAGGACAAGTGCCTTTGGAGCTTGGCTTCCACAGTGTACTAGCCACTGATAAGTGCTAGCCTGCTTTCTTGCACTGGTCACAGCACAGTGTCACACCATCTGGTAAGCATAATACTTACTTATATCTATACCTACATATCCAGATGGTATCACGCTATTGTGGCGCCCTCTTTCTACTTTCTATTTTCTTACAGTAGTTTGCAAAATGCCAAGGATATGAACAATTTTCCTGCACCATAGAACTTTTTAAAAATTATTCACAAAATTAGCAAATGAAAAGAAACTAAAAATGTAAAATGAAAAGTGTGACTTGCTGACATCATATAGATCAATGTAAGAATCAATTACTGAAACAGAACAGATAAATCACTAAAATTTTGCAAAAAATTATTGCCAGGTATTATTGCCTGATGAAACAGCCCACAGGTGGCTGAGAAACGCGTCGCATTTTAAATAAAGTATTTTTTAATATACACTTGCTGTGGTGGTGTTGGTCACCGTTTACATACTGCTGTGAACTTTGGAACAAGATTTGTGGTGGCGGCTGTCCGCTTTGGTGTGAACAGTCAACTGGGAGGCTGTAAGGTCTGGTATTGCACCTGGAGGTGCATTTTATCTTGTAAGTGCAACCTTATAGCTATAGTCTGCTCTGGTGCAAACGTTACTGGGCTATGTGTGTTTTCTTCTTTTGTTCACTCAGGCATCAAACTACAGGCTCTCTCAAGGAAAATCGATTGGATCTCTGCTGGGGGATATCAGTGAGCTGGACCACTGCGAAGTTCCAGTCTGCCCCACTAGCACCGTTGGGTGCTTTTTGTTTGTGAGTATATACATTCAACCTGCATTTGTCTACATCTGCTCTGGTGGTGCTAGGCCATGGTGGCGCCTCTGTTTTTCTTTCTCTACAGATAACAATATATCAGGATGACCGTCCTTTGACAGAGAGCTGCCCCATCCTTTTGGATCTTTTCCACATACTGGTTTTATGGACATTTTTTTGCAATGTTTCATGTTTATGTTAACAACTACTAATTGTTTGTTTTTGCTATTTGGTCTTGTAGTTACTAGGAGGCGCCCCCTAAGGGTGTGTTATACGGTTGTGTACATCACACTCTACATTTTTTAAATATGATAACAGAACTACATAGGGCACAGTACATTTAAAAAATGGTATGTTCTGTCTGAATCACAAAAGAAAATGTTTAAGTTTCAAATCCCTTTAAAGTTTGATTTTGGTGCTAGGTTCATTCATCACTACCAATGATATTCTAAAATTTACCAAAAATTAAAACAAAGAAGAGACTCCTAATATCTTTAGGAGCCAAAGAATGACCAGGCTGCACTCTATCTCTTAAATATGCAACGTTTTATTAAATCTCTTTTCCTCCTTCCCAGAGCAAACTTAAAATTGTTACATTAAAACTTGTTTAGTTCATAGCAATGTGTCAAGGTAAAAGCATGTTAGTAGCATACTGATTTGGATAGGACATGCTGCTTCCTATACTCTTCTCCACCTCTTAGGGGAGATTGACAGCTCCTGCACGCGTGTGATTGGCTGTTAAAGTCCACCAGTGAAATTCTGTCCACCAGTGGTGAGCTGTGGCGGACAGGGGTGCATATGTACACCCCTGTCTGCCGCAGCTTGATAAATCGAGCCCTATGTGTAGACATACTGGAGAACTAAGTGAAATTCATGCTCCTTTTTATATCTCTTTATAGTTATAGCAAAACACGTTCTGTCGATATTATGTGCTTATCCCAACACTTGGGCTGTCCAGCTGTACCTTATGGGAACATCCCACCTGACGTCATGCAGATTTCCAACTTTACCAAAGACCTTTATAGGCCCCTTTGGTCCTCCTCTGCCTTTTGTTTCCTCTCTTGGTATCCTGACACTTATTTTATATATATATATATATATATATATATATATATACACACATATAGTATACAACAGATGTGAGTACAGCCCTGTGCAATATCACTTAAATGTCAAATGATTCACAATTGTATCACCTTACAGTAATTACATTACTTATATGTTGAAGGGTATTTGCTCTTATGTAAAATTTAAATCTAATCGTTTAGATTTGGAACAGTAGGAACTCAATGCAACAAAAGTCATTCACCTTACATTACTGAGATTCAAATAATTTATTTTTTCAATCATTTGTTTTTTACATTCTTCAGATACAATTATGTTCAGCTACTCGTTTCTGGGGGTTGTGTTGCTTTACATTTCAGTGTTTTATTGGATTTAAGTCAGGCGACATACTTGGCCAAGTCATAGATTTCACTTTATGTTTTTTTAGAAACTCTCTTGTGATGTTGGCAGTGTGATTTAGATCGTTATCATGCTGGAATATTCCTCTTCTGCCAAACTTCTGGAGACTGGGAGCAACATTGTCAGCCAGTATTTTGGTATATCTACTGGCGTTCATGGTTCCATCTATAAATGTCATCTCCCCAACACCTTTTGCACTCATGCAGCCCTATATCATCACACTTCCACCTCAATGCTTCACTGTTGGGACGATGCATTCACTGTAATAATCCTGACCAGGTTCACGCCAAACATGCTGGACCCCATCTGAGCCAAAAAAAATTATCATTGTTTCATCTGACCAAAGAATGTGCTCCCAATGTTATTAGGATTCTTTTCATGCTGTTTAGCAAAGTTTAATATTGCAGTTTTGTGCCAAAAAGAAAGTAAGTTTTTTTTTTTTCTGTTGAACACCGTCCCTAGAGGTTGACATTATGCAATGTCACTCACACTGTCTGACCTGTCACAGAATCTCCAATTTCCATTGATAACCCCTGAGCCAGCCAAGTCTGAAGCTCGTCTGTTTTCCAGAGCTAGATTGTGCAAGTAGCGCATTGTCTGTTGCGTCATTTTAGGAGGACGGTCACTGCGACTCTTATTAGTGTGGTTCATTCTATACCTCCTGTTTTCTGCTGCAACTGTGTTTTGACTGATTTTTAGTTGGTCACTGATCTTCCTGTATCCTTTTCCATCTTTGTGAAGTCTCACAAACAGTTTTTTAAGTTCCTCTGGCAATTCTTTTCCACGTGGAGCCATGATGCAGATACAACCCATAGGTCTAAAACTGAGACAGTTCTGGTGTTCACAGGTCATTGTATAACCACGGCCATGTGATTAGGCTAATTGGAAATCACAGGTGAACTCAATTTTGCTTTAATGATCTAACTTGTGTGTCAGTGATCACAGGTGTATTCTCTTTTGTTGCAATGCGCTTCTACTTTGGGGGCCTGTATTTTCAACAGTCTTTCTAAGGAATATGTTTTTGATTGTTTATAAAAGGAAATACTCCATTGGCAACTTAGAAATAATGCAATTATTAAAGGGTAATACAATATTGAATAATTTGACATATAAGTGATACTGCACTGGGGTATACACAATTCTGTCATATTCTGGGTATACCCACGTGTATGTGAATTCCTGCGCATGCCTAGAAGATCAGCTACATTACCGGCTCAGCGTGAATTCACCAGCAACAAAAACAGAGGGTGGCGTGAATGCATGTCTGGTTGCCCACTTGTATTACATATTAAAATTGCCCCACCCTAATTGAATGAAGAAAAAAGTCCATCACAGTGCTAGAAAGCCCCATCTCAATATAGACGGTCTGGAACAGGGAGATTCTAAGTAAGATATTTTAAAAATTCAAATGATTTTCATAGTGATTTTGCTTTTGATCAATGCATTTGATATTATTTATCAACCAAATAGATTTGTGACAATTTTAGCATTAATGTAATTAATAGCCCTTTAACAAAACCACAAGCTTTACATTTAGTATATGTCTTTAATGAGGGCACTGCTTGAGACAGATCATTATAAAGTGGGACTGGTGTACAAGTGTAACTCATAAGCAAGGGGGTGGCACCTAGCTGCACAGTTTGGAGAAAACCCACACAAAAGCTAGAAAGAGTAAAATGTTGCATCCACATAATGTGCAACAATGGAATGGAAAAAAAAATGGTGGGCATTCAAGGGACAGGAAAGTAAAAATTAAATTGTAATAGTTCACATAGAGCTTGCAATTTTAAGAGACTTTTAATCTACCTCTATCAATTTGACCTTGTTCATACATAGGTAGGTACAGCAGTGCCCTACTGGGAGCTAGCTAGTGATTGGTAGCTACACAATAGATCATTGTTGCTCTGGAGCTGACTTTAAAGGGATATAAAACCACAAATTTTTCGTAGATGATTCAAATAGAACATACAATTTTAAAAAAACCTTCCAATTTACTTCTATTATCAAATTTTATTTGTTATCCTTTGTTGAAAAGCAGGAAGGTAAGCTCAGAAGGGTGCATGTGTCTGCAGCCCTATATAGCAGAAGTTTTGCAACAAAATACACTATTTTCTGTCATGTAGTGCTTCAGGCATGTGCACATTACCTACCTACATATCTCTTAAACCAAGAATAACAATGTTTTGTTTGTTTTTTGTTTTGTCCGTTATGTGGTGATTGTCTTTGTGGTTGTTATATGGTGGTTTGGTTTTTGTTTATTAAAAAATAAGGAAACAAAGGTATCCGTTAAAGGATAAGAGATACTATGATAATTACTAAGCTAAAGTAGTTTGAATATTGTTCATTTTTTTATTAACAGAAATTGTTTGAAGTTTACTTCATGTCTATCGGATCCTTAGGAGGAAAACAGATTACAGTTGCTAAAATGATCTGTAAATTATCCCCAAATATGTAACTATTGTGATGAAACCCGATATATCCTTTTTTCTTTTCTGTACCCTGAAACGGATTACCAATAAAAATACAACATATATAAAAAAAAAAAGAATACCATGTGAAGTAAGCAAAATTGATTGTAAAAAGAAGTTGGAAACTTTCTTAAAATTGTATTCTTTATCTGAATAATGAAAGAAACAAATTGCGTTTCATTTATCATATGCTTACATCTTTGCAGTAGTTAAACACATGGTCACATGGAAGCAATACTGCAATAATAAATGGCTCAAACATATCAGAGTATTTTCTTTTTGCACTTTTACGTCCCTTAAACAATGAATTATAAACTTAAAGGGATATGAAACCCCAAAAATGTATTTTGTGATTTAGACAGAGCATACCATTTTAAAAAACGTTCCAATTTAAATCTATTATCAAACGTACTTTGTTCCCATGATAATCTGTGTTGAAGAGATACCTAGGTAGGAATCTGGAACACTACATGGCAAGAAATAGTGCTCCCATCAAGTGCTCTTGCAAATGGTTAACATTCTTTAAAAACTGCTGCCCTCTAGTGCTCCAGAAATGGTCCGGCTCCTAAGCATACGTCCCTGCTTTTCAACAAAAGATACCAATAGGCAAAAGAAATATTGATAATAGAAGTTAATAAGTAAGTTATTTAAAATGGAGGCTCTATCTGAATCATGAAAGAACAATGTTGGGTTTCATATCCCTTCGAATGAAGATGTGAGTGTTAGGTAAAGTCTAAAAAAGGTTGGAGGATGTACTTTAGTACCTTCCAGAGACCTAAAACAGCTCTACAAACCTCTTGTAAGACTAAGTGTGACGAGGTAATATGAGGAGAGTGGGCCATGGGAGACTAACTGGGGCTGACTAGGGGATTCAGTGATAAATAAGATATAGGATTTTATATTTGATTCTGGAGTTTAGATTGTAAACTCAATACTTTAGTACTGTAGCATACCGCTTAAGGTTTGTGTTAGCTCTGTGGGAGGCTTATTGCTTCTTTGTTTTTAATTAATTGTTAAATTGAAACTATAAAATATTTTTACTGCTTTGTATTTTGAATGATATTTGCAGGGTTTACCGCACGTGTAAGTGTTGTGAATAATTGAATTGCTAGTGTTATGAAGTCAGACAAGCTGAGGATGGTCTTTGCTTAAAGGGACAATGTATTGTAAAATGTCATCACCTTTAATGTGCTCCCACTTAATCTATTTGACCTGCTAGAATGTATTAAATTTTTTAAAAATAACCAGTTTACCTTTATTTTTGCAATTGAAATAGTTTTTGGTTTTTTTTTGTTCCCTGGGGTTTCCCTACTTTACTAAAAAATTCAATACTTTGTGTTGGCTTTAGAGAAGCTATTTAAAAATACCCAGCAGAAGAAATTACGCTCCTAGTGGGGGTATAGGGGATAAGCAATAAAATGCTGCATTTCCATTGTTCTCTCTAAGGGCCAATGCTCTAAACTCTACGCTCTGGCGAGATTATCTAAGATGTCTCGTTAGTACTGTAAGGTCCCTCCAAAAAATTTCAAAAGGCAAATTTACAGTGTTTATCTGACATTGCAGAGTTCAGGATGTGAAGTACATACACATAGATTACATTATAATGCTAAAAGAAAAACTTAAAAGATTTCTCTCCATGCCGGCGAGTTTTTGATCATCAGGCCCTAAGTATTGGGTTTTGGTTATACAGACAAATCTAAGATAAGGAAGCATTTATGTATATAGAAAGTGATAAGATAATATGGTCTGATTTCCCTGCAAATACAGCCCATTTAATGGGTTGTAGTTTCAAAGAACAAAACTAGCTGATCAGTTTAACGAATTGTACTATGCAATCTCACGAGAATTCAGTGAAATCTCATGAAATCATAGTAAAACAAAGTGTGATACAGCACTGTTTAAGCTGATTGGCTGTTATTTTTCAACATGCAGCTGAAAGTACCTTAACCCCTTAAGGACAAGGCCATTTTATTTTTACATTTCTGCGGTTTTTGTGTTTAGCTGTAATTTTCCTCTTACTCATTTACTGTACCCACACATATTATATACAGTTTTTCTCGCCATTAAATGGACTTTCTAAAGATACCATTATTTTCATCATATCTTATACTTTACTATAATTTTTTTTTATAAAATATGAGGAAAAAATGGAAAAAACACACTTTTTCTAACTTTGACCCCCAAAATCTGTTACAAATCTACAACTACCAAAAAACACTCATGCTAAATAGTTTCTAAATTTTGTCCTGAGTTTAGAAATACCCAATGTTTACATGTTCTTTGCTTTTTTTGCAAGTTATAGGGCAATAAGTACAAGTAGCACTTTACTATTTCCAAACCACTTTTTTTCAAAATTAGCGCATGTTACATTGGGACACTGATATCTTTCAGGAATTCCTGAATATCCCATGACGTGTGTATATATATATATATATATATATATATATATATATATATATATTTATATTTAGAAGACATCAAAGTATGTGATCTAGGCCCATTTTGGTATATTTCATGCCACCATTTCACCGACAAATGCAATCAAATAAAAAAAAAGTTCACTTTTTTTCCCACAAACTTTAGGTTTCTCACTGAAATTATTTACAAACAATGTATGCAATTATGGCATAAATGGTTGTAAAATGCTTCTCTGGGATCCCCTTTGTTCAGAAATAGCAGACATATATGGCTTTGGCTTTGCTTTTTGGTAATTAGAAGGCCGCTAAATGCCACTGCGCACCACACGTGTATTATGCCCAGCAGTGAAGAGGTTAATTAGGGAGCATGTAGGGAGCTTCTAGGGTTAATTTTAGCTTTAGTGTAGTAGACAACCCCAAGTATTGATCTAGGCCCATCTTGGTATATTTCATGCCACAATTTCAATGCCAAATGCGATCAAATTAAAAAAATCATTACATTTTTCACAATTTTAGGTTTCTTACTGACATTTTTTACAAACAGCTTGTGCAATTATGGCACAAATGGTTGTAAATGCTTCTCTGTGATCCCCTTTGTTTAGAAATAGCAGACATATATGGTTTTGGCGTTGCTTTTTGGTAATTAGAAGGCTGCTAAATGCCGCTGCGCATCACACGTGTATTATGGCTAGCAGTGAAGGGGTTAATTAGGTAGCTTGTAGGGAGCTTGCAGTGTTAATTTTAGCTTTAATGTAGAGATCAGCCTCCCTCCTGACTCATCACACCTCCTGATCCCTCTCAAACAGCTCTCTTCCTTCCCCCACCCCACAATTGTCCCCGCCATCTTAAGTACTGGCAGAAAGTCTGCCAGTACTAAAATAAAAGCTATCTTTTAATATATATTTTTTAGCATATTTACATATGCTGCTGTGTAGGATCCCCCCTTAGCACTCAACCCTCCCTGAGCCCCCCCCCCCCCAAACAGCTCTCTAATCCTAGCCCCTCTCACTATTTGGTGCCATTTTGGGTCCCCCCTCAATACCCCCCTCTCCCAGATCCCTTTTATAAATAAAGATTTCCCCCCCACCACCCGCTCCCACCACACATCACCACCCGCTCCCACCACAACTGGTGTAGATCGCAGGGGCGTGCGCGAAAAAGGTATTGCAGTGATGCCTCAATATCGAGGTATCACGGCAATACCTTGAAAGTGTCTGGAAGCGATCAGGATCGCTTCCAGACGCTTTAAACACCTATGTCGTACAGGGTACGTCGCTGGTCTTTAAAGACCAGTTTGTGTAAGACCCTGTACAACATGAGTCGTTAAACTGTATACAGAGCACTACACAGAACATTTACTATTGTGAGCGTAATACATTTTGAAGTAAAATATCTTCCTTTTTTTTTTTTAGAAAGAGAAGTTCAGGTGATATTTGCTTGTCCGCTTTTTACAGTTATGCCACATTAATTTCAAGTGATTTAGCATATGAGTATTATGTCCCTTTAAGGAGCAAATACTCATGCATTTTATACTTTGCAGCTGGTGTAACAAGTCACTGGAACACATTAAGGGTAAACCAATTTTACAGTACACTGTCCCTTTAATCACCTTAGCAAGAAGGGTATAATCAGACCCCAGGTGAGCCCAAGATGAAATAAAGTGTGCTAAAGGTATGTGTGTGTGTGGGGGGGGGGGGGGCATTTAAATGAAAAATGACAAGACCTAATTTATAAGGACAACTCATTTTTGGTATCACTGATTAGCTTAATTGTGTGCTTAACCTATGCTAAGAAGTTAAAGGGACATAAAACCCAAATTTTTTCTTCGTGATTCAGATAGAGCATACAGTTTTAAACAACTTTCACATTTTCTTGTTATCCTTTGTTGAAAAGCAGGCATGCAAGCTCAGGAGCGTGCATGTGTCTGTAGACCTATTTGGCAGCACACTTTGCACCAATGTTAAACATTAGCAAGAGCACTAGATGGCACTCTACCTACCTGGGTATATCTTCAACAATGAATAACATGAGAATGACGCAAATTTGATAGTAGAAGAAAATTGGAAACCTTTTTAAATTTGTATTCTCTATCTAAATCATGAATGAAAAAAATTGTGTTACATGTTCCTTTAAGCACACAAGTAAAACACAATTACTTAAAAAAAAAGAGAAAACCAGTGAGTCAATAAGGAGAGACAGTCGACAATCTGCTGCGTTCTGTTTGGAAGGTGCAATGCTTACAGTTACTGTTCATGTCTTTACCTATGTGTTTTATCCCATTGTGGGGTTAAAAAACACAATTAAGGGTCCATTAACAGCAAGTAATGCCTATATGATGTGCAAATTAGGGAATGTCATTTTAGCTTTAGCATATTCATTTCATTTGAATGCTATCTGATAAAATTGCAACAAGCAAAAACAATGAGAGCAGATGCAAATATTAAAAACATAAAATTGAGGATTGGTATTAACCAGTGTTTATATATATATATATATATATATATATATATATATATATATATATTAACTTTTAATTCTTTTATTGAGGTTTTTATAAATGACATCATACAAAACATGTCCATTCACAATAACAATTAGCATACAGATTATTCTCTGGTTAAAGTATTACTGTTCAGAAAACAATGTATAATAACAAAATATGAGTTACAATAAACAAGGAAATAATTGTATATATAAAGTATTTAGTATTAACTTTAGTTAGAGCAAAAATAAAGTATTTATTTACACACTAACTGTTTAGCCTAAGATATCCTAGACGATAAAATATCCCTGAAATACCAGTGACCGGCTTGGACAAATAAAAAATGAAACCTAATTTTTCATATAGATTCTAAAGTTAAGGCAACTACTGAGTCGGTCACTCTTGGACCTATTGAAGCGTTAAAGGAGGGTTGAATGGTAGTTACCACGGGGCCACTATTGGGCCATTGAAATACTTTAAAGTATAAGGGTTTAGCTGACTGATATAGTAGATAAAATTTAAATAATATGAGACAAATATTTCTAAGAAACATATTTTAAAGCATAAAAATCTCCAGATATTATGAAGGCTGCTTTTGGGCCTATTAATCCCATTTGAAACTAGTGGAGATAGTCTATCATGATATCTAGTCACATGTAAGCTGAAAAGAATTATATACAGATCAATTGAGCTTAGGTATATGCTGTACTTAATATTGTATAATGTGCCAACTGGTTACTAGGATTTAAGTGTAGCAGGTGGGGAACAGTTAATAAGATATGTGTCAGCTATACTATGAAGTAAGTAGGAGACAATTTAAGGTCTACAGGGGGGGGGGGGCAACAATATCTAATGGACCCCTGAATTAAAGTGATTAAATAACACGTCAAAAGTACTTATATTACTATTCATCATTTGCTGAATGCAGAAACATTCTTGTAGTATGATGGGTGTAGGAAACGGGTTATAATAACTATCATAGGTCAGAACAGTACAAAGATATGAAACTAATAACAAGTAGCACTACAAAACTATTCAGTAAGGTATTATAAAGAGAACAGCCGATCTCTGCTAGTGTGTAGACATCAGAATACTATATTATTATTATTATTATCGGTTATTTGTAGAGCGCCAACAGATTCCTCAGCGCTAACTATAAAGATCAGAGTGTCATCTCCCCAACACCCACTGTGTAGCCGGCTCCTAAACGTGCAATTGATGAGGTGAGTATCATTCACATCTGTGGATTGCCCACAGATGGGGTTATAATATGTGGGTTACACCTAATAATTATAGTCAACCCTAGTTACTTAAAAGTATTTATACTTTTAATTGTATTACAATGGGGCTGCAAGGCTAGATTATGATGTATGCAACCTAAATATACATCTAATGCAGTGTCAACTAGGATAATCAATGTCCAAATTTGTGCAGTTTTGTTTTGTTAATAGCAGGAGACTCTCCCTCAATTGAGACCTAGCAGGTATGTTGACTTGTGATCATGTAGCTCCGGTTTCATACTCTCCTCCGGAGTCAGCTTCCTCATTGGTAGATTAGGTGATCCTTTGTCTTCGGGCCACGACTCATCTTGGGTGGTTGAGGTTACTGCGTGGGGATCCATTTGGAGCGGTGATCCGTCGATCAACCCCACTTCTGACTTGAGGTCCTCAGTTCCTCCATTTTTATGCAGAAATCCTGTTCAAAGTCCTTCAATAAAGTGTATATTAAGCGGTATAACTCCCTCATAGTTTTAATAATCCCCTTTCTTTATAAGGTTGCTTCTTATCTGTATTAGCGATTTTAGTTATGACAACAGCAGTTTGAAAGCTGGTCTACCCTGATATACAGGGGGGGGGGGGCTGCCAAAGTTCGTGTAAAGGCCGCTGCCTAAGCCATCAGCGGTCCAGATCAGGTCCCAGGAAATGTATGCACATTGAGTTTGGTATGGTGCTAATCAGCGTGACAAATAGGTGCTAAATCTAGTATTCCCATGAGCTAATGGTTTTGTTGATGAGAGATTATTGGCGGATTATCATATTTGTCCTAGGAGCTTCAGAAATTGCGACCTAGCATGGCCGCTGCCCAGACACGCCGCCCCCCCTTTTTATATATTTTTATTGAGCAGCAGTTACTCATTTTTATTTTTTTAATTTAAGAGGCTAGTTGTATCAAGCAGAGCTATGATTGGTGCCCCAGGGCACAATTGCTGGGTGGGGCACAAAACAGCCAGTCTATACATAGGAGTGTGGCCATATGGTCATTATCTGTGTATAGATATTTACGCATAGGGTTGCCACCTCAGCCATGTTTTCCTGGACACTTATGAGTTACACATTCTGCAGGGTGTGCAAGGGGAATATGAATAGTACTATCCAGAAACACTATACATGTTCCTTCCTGTACACCCTGCAGCATGTGTAACTCATAAGTGTCTAGAAAAACATGGCTGAGGGGGCAACCCTAACTGCGCAGCATAATCATCAGTGTATAGATACATCATACTAAAAAACATTATACAGAGAAGCAGGTATATTGTTACTATTGCTAATTACTGAGTTACCTTTGAGGGGGGCAAATACATATTTGTTGTGTAAGTTCACTAATGACTTGTGTGCAAGCGTGCCAGCTATTTCTTTCATGTAATTGGCAAGAGTCCATGAGCTAGTGACGTATGGGATTTACAATCCTACCAGGAGGGGCAAAGTTTCCCAAACCTCAAAATGCCTATAAATACACCCCTCACCACACCAATTCAGTTTTACAAACTTTGCCTCCTATGGAGGTGGTGAAGTAAGTTTGTGCTAAGATTTCTACGTTGACATGCGCTTCTCAGCATTTTGAAGCCCGATTCCTCTCAGAGTACAGCGAATGTCAGAGGGACGTGGAGAGTATCACCTATTGAATGCAATGATTTTCCTAACGGGGGTCTTTTTCATAAGTTCTCTGTTATCGGTCGTAGAGATTCATCTCCTACCTCCCTTTTCAGATCGACGATATACTCTCATATACCATTACCTCTACTGATAACTGTTTCAGTACTGGTTTGGCTATCTGCTATATGTGGATGGGTGTCTTTGGGTAAGTATGTTTTTATTACTTAAGACACCTAAGCTATGGTTTTGGCACTTTATGCATTTATATAAAGTTCTAAATATATGTATTGTACTTATATTTGCCATGAGTCAGGTTCATGTATTTCCTTTTGCAGATTGTCAGTTTCATATTTTGGAAAAGTTATTAAGAAATATTTTCTTACCTGGGGTTTAGTCTTTTTTTCAATTGACTACTTTGTTTCAAATTGCGGGCTGACTTAGGCTCGCGGGTGTGCCAAATGCTACAGTTTATTGCGTCATTCTTGGCGTGAGAATTTTTGGCGCGAAAGGCACGTCCGTTGACACAAGTTCGTCATTTCCGCCGTTGTAATTGACGCAGAAGTTTCACACAGGGTTGCGCCGTTAGTGACGCAAGTGTGTCATATCCGGACATGGCTGGTGGCAAAAAAATTTTAAGTTACGTTGTGCGTCATACTTGGCGCCAAACTTTTTTTCATTATTTATTTGCCCCATTGCTGTTTGCCTCTTGCCTTTTTCTATTTCAGAGGGCTATGCTATTTGCATTTTTTCCCATTCCTGAAACTGTCATATAAGGAAATTGATAATTTTGCTTTATATGTTGTTTTTTCTTTTACATTCTGCAAGATGTCTCAATCTGATCCTGCCTCCGAAGTATCTGTTGGAACTTTGCTGCCTGACATCGGTTCTACCAAAGCTAAGTGCATTTGTTACATGCAGATAGTGTGTCCATCAGTAATAGTGCATTTCCGGTTGCAGTTCCTTCAACTTCTTATGTACATGATATACCTATGATTTTTAAATAATTTGTTACTGCTTCTATTCAGAAGGTTTGTCTGCATTTCCACCTTCTAATAAGCGTAAGAGGTCCCCAAAGTTGATGGGGCTATTTCTACTCTTGCTAAACGAACCACTATTCCTATGGAAGATAGTACTTCCTTTAAAGATCCTTTAGATAGGAAGCTTGAATCTTATCTAAGGAAAGCCTATTCATATTCAGGTCATCTTCTTAGCCCTGCAATGTCTTTGGCTGATGTTGCAGCTGCTTCAACTTTTTGGTTGGAGAATTTAGCACAGCAAGAATTGGATTCTGACTTATATAGCATTGTTCGTTTACTACAACATGCTAATCATTTTATTTGTGATGCAATTTTTGATATTATCAAAATTGATGTTAGATCCATGTCTTTAGCTATTTTAGCTAGAAGAACTTTGTGGCTTGAATCTTGGAATGCTGATATGACATCTAAGTCTAGATTACTATCTCTTTCTTTCCAAGGTAATAATTTCTTTGGTTCTCAGTTGGATTCTATTATTTCAACTGTTACTGGGGGGGAGTTTTTTTGCCTCAGGATAAAAAACCTAAGGGTAAATCTAAGGCTTCTAATCGCTTTCGTTCCTTTCGTCAAAATAAGGAACGAAATCTAATCCTCCCCCCAAGGAAACTGTTTCCAATTGGAAGCCTTCCTCAAATTGGAATAAATCCAAGCCTTTTAAGAAACCAAAGTCAGCCCCTAAGTCCGGATGAAGGTGCGGCCCTCATTCCAGCTCAGCTGGTAGGGGGCAGATTAAGGTTTTTCAAGGATGTTTGGGCAAATTCTGTCCAAAATCAATGGATTCAGAGCAATGTCTCTCAGGGGTACCGAATAGGATTCAGAGTAAGACCTCCTGTGAGAAGATTTTTTCTCTCACGTATCCCAGCAAATCCAGTAAAAGCTCAGGCTTTCCTGAAGTGTGTTGCAGACCTGGAGTCTTCAGGGGTAATCATGCCGGTTCCTTTTCAGGAACAGGGTCTGGGGTTTTATTCAAATCTATTCATTGTCCCAAAGAAGGAAAATTCATTCAGACCAGTTCTGGATCTGAAAATTTTTAATTGCTATGTAAGAGTGCCAACTTTCAAGATGGTGACTATAAGGACTATTCTGCCTTTTGTTCAGCAAGGATATTATATGTCTACAATAGACTTGCAGGATGCTTACCTTCATATTCCGATTCATCCAGAACATTATCAGTTCCTGAGATTCTCTTTTCTAGACAAGCATTACCAATTTGTTGCTCTTCCATTTGGCCTAGCAACAGCTCCAAGAATCTTTTCAAAGGTTCTGGGTGCCCTTCTCTCTGTAATCAGAGAACAGGGTATTGCGGTGTTTCCTTATTTGGACGATATCTTGGTACTAGCTCAGTCTTTACATTCTACAGAATCTCACACAAATCAACTATTGTTGTTTCTTCGAAAACATGGTTGGAGGATCAATTTACCAAAAAGTTTCTTGATTCCTTAGACAAGGGTCACCTTTTTAGGTTTCCAGATAGATTCAGTGTCCATGACTCTGTCTCTAACAGACAAGAGATGTTTGAAATTGGTTGCAGCATGTCGGCACCTTCAGTCTCAGTCATTCCCTTCAGTGGCTATGTGCATGGAAGTTTTAGGCCTCATGACTACAGCATCGGACGCGATTCCTTTTGCTCGTTTTCACATGAGACCTCTCCAGCTCTGTATGCTGAATCAATGGTGCTGGGATTATACAAAGATATCACAATTAATATCCTTAAATCCCAATGTTCGACACTCTCTGACGTGGTGGTTAAATCACCAGCGTTTAAGGGGCCTCTTTTGTTTGGCCAACCTGGATTGTGATCACAACAGATAAGAGTCTTTCAGGTTAGGGAGCTGTCTGGGGATCTCTGACAGAACAAGGGGTTTGGAAATCTCAAGAGGCGAGATTACCAATCAATATTTTAGAACTCCGTGCAATTCTCAGAGCTCTTCAGTTTTGGCCTCTGTTGAAGAGAGAACCGTTCATTTGTTTTAAGACAGACAATATTACAATGGTGGCATATGTCAATCATCAGGGTGGGACTCACAGTCCCCAGGCTATGAAAGAAGTATCTCGGATACTTGTTTGGGCGGAATCCAACTCTTGTCTAATTTCTGCGGTTCATATCCCAGGTGTAGACAATTGGGAGGCGGATTATCTCAGCCGTCAGACTTTACATCCAGGGGAGTGGTCTCTCCATCCGGATGTGTTTTCTCAGATTGTTCAGATGTGGGGTCTTCCAGAAATAGATCTGATGGCTTCTCATCCAAACAAGAAACTTCCCAGATACCTGTCCAGGTCCAGGGATTCTCAGGCAGAAGCAGTGGATGCGCTGACACTTCCTTGGTGTTATCAACCTGCTTATATCTTCCCGCCTCTAGTTCTTCTTCCAAGAGTGATCTCCAAAATCATCATGGAACAATCTTTTGTGTTGCTGGTGGCTCCAGCATGGCTGGACCTACTGTATCAAGGTCTGTTTTTCCATCAGGATCTCAAATCATTAAATTTGAAGATATGGAAATTGAACGCTTAGTGCTAAGTCATAGAGGTTTCTCTGACTCAGTAATTAATACTATGTTACAAGCTTGTAAATCTGTCTCTAGGAAGATTTATTATCGAGTTTGGAAGACTTACATTTCATGGTGTGCTTCTCATAAATTCTCTTGGCATTCTTTTAGAATTCCTAGAATTTTACAGTTTCTTCAGGATGGTTTGGATAAAGGTTTGTCTGCAAGTACTTTGAAGGGACAAATCTCTGCTCTTTCTGTTTTATTTCACAGAAAGATTGCTACTCTTCCTGATATTCATTGTTTTGTACAGGCTTTAGTTCATATTAAGCCTGCCATTAAATCAATTTCTTCTCCTTGGAGTCTTAATTTGGTTTTGAGGGTGTTACAGGCTCCTCCATTTGAGCCTATGCACTCTTTGGACATTAACCTACTTTCTTGGAAAGTGTTGTTCCTTTTGGCCATCTCTTCTGCTAGAAGAGTTTCTGAGCTTTCTGCTCTTTCTTGTGAATCTCCTTTTCTGATTTTTCATCAGGATAAGGCGGTTTTGCGGACTTCATTTAAGTTCTTACCTAAGGTTGTGAATTCTAACAACATTAGTAGAGAAATTGTTATCCCTTCCTTGTGTCCTAATCCTAAGTATTCTTTGGAAAAATCCTTACATTCTTTGGATGTGGTGAGAACTTTGAAATATTATGTTGAAGCTACTAAAGATTTCAGAAAGACTTCTAGTCTATTTGTTATATTCTCTGGTTCTAGGAAAGGTCAGAAGGCTTCTGTTGTTTCCTTGGCTTCTTGGTTAAAGCTTTTGATTCTTCAAGCTTATTTAGAGTCGGGTCAGGCCCCACCTCAGAGAATTACAGCTCATTCTACTAGATCAGTCTCCACTTCGTGGGCTTTTAAGAATGAATCTTCAGTTGATCAAATTTGCAAAGCAGCAACTTGGTCCTCTTTGCATACATTTACTAAAAACTACCGTTTTTATGTATTTGCTTCTTCAGAAGAAGTTTTTGGTAGAAAAGTTCTTCAGGCAGCTGTTTCAGTTTGATTCTTCTGCTGATGTTTTAAGTTTCTCTTTTCTTCATGAGAATAACTTATATTTTGGGTTGTGGATACATTTTTCAGCATATGGCTGTTGTTTATTTTTATCCCTCCGTCTCTAGTGACTCTTGCGTGGAGTTCCACATCTTGGGTATTTGATATCCCATACGTCACTAGCTCATGGACTCTTGCCAATTACATGAAAGAAAACATAATTTATGTAAGAACTTACCTGATAAATTAATTTCTTTCATATTGGAAAGAGTCCATGAGGCCCACCCTTTTTTTATGGTGGTTATGATTTTTTTGTATAAAGCACAATTATTTCCAGATTCCTTTGTTAATGCTTTTTACTTCTTTCTCTATCACCCCACTACTTGGCTATTCATTAAACTGAATTGTGGGTGTGGTGAGGGGTGTATTTATAGGCATTTTGAGGTTTGGGAAACTTTGCTCCTCCTGGTAGGATTGTATATCCCATACGTTACTAGCTCATGGACTCTTGCCAATATGAAAGAAATTAATTCATCAGGTAAGTTCTTACATAAATTATGTTTTTTGCTACTGTTTTGGGATATACTGTATTATTGTGGTAATTCCCTGGTGGATTTTTTACCCAGTTTGCTCTGCAGTCAGATGCCTGTATGTGCATTCAGATTAAATAAATAATAATAATAAAAAAAAATAATACTACATCAGAAACACACACAGTGTTTATTAAAGGGATATTTATGTGTACAGACCTGTCACTCAAGAGCAAACATGTTCTATATGCATCAAGGAGTATTTATTTATAAGGTTCTAATGTCTGCATTTAACATGTGTTAGATAATTTTATTATTGCACTATTGCTTGTATATAACTCTGTGTTTAACAGGGCCGGATTGGGCCGCCGGGATACCGGGAAAAATCCCGGTGGGCCGGCAGCTGGTGGGCCGGTTGTATGGAGAGGAGCAAGCAGCGCCACAGCACAGTGTGAGGGAGCGCATTGTCCGTTACTTAACTTTGCCCCAAAATAGTGAGAACCTCCCCACTATGTGCCGCCCACATCTCAGCCTGAGAGTGTTGCTGAGGTGACATCATGCTACGCTACGTTACTATCCTGTTACGTGTGCGCCCCCCCACCCCACATGATCAGCTGAGCTCTCCACGGACCAGAGACGCAACCACCCCTGCGACGGTGTGACGTGTTAACCCTCGCTGTCCCGCTGCCTGATTGATTGAATTTGTGAATGAGAGGCCGCCGCCCGCCGGACACAAGCAGGTGATTACCAGGGCGTGCAGTAGGCCGACTGATGGGTCCATGCAGGATAAGAGAAGTGATTGAATTAATTTGTGAATGAGAGGCCGCCGCCGGAGCAGGTCACAGGTGATTACCGGGGCATCCTGTAGGGATCCACAGGCGCGGTAAGCCCACATGCGCCTAGTACAACTAGTTTATGTTTTTAATCTTTTGGCTGCTAAAGAGGTAGCAGCCCTCTCTGGCAGCCAAGGTGATATCTATGCTGGTGGGTCTGTAAACCGAACGGGTAGTGAACGGCTGAGCCAGCTGTACATAATTTATTAAATATGTTGCATACAGTATTGTGCAATGTAGTCTTAACCTACGGTATTGGTACATACAGGTTGTTCTATAGTGGCCTGTCACTGAACAAATGGGCTGAGGGTTTAAGCTTGCATGCAGTGTATGTATAATATATAAATGTGTTATGTGTGGGTAATATATATATATATATATATATATATATATTTATATAATGACATTGTAGTGATCAACTAATTTAATAATTGGTGAAATCTGAGCCGTAGGGGGCGGGGCTGAGCCGTAGGGGGCGGGGCGGGCCATACAAATTTCCAGGGCCGGTCTGATTTCCCAGTCCCTGGTGTTTAACTCCTACAACGGGGTTAAACACATAGTTAAAATGTACTCCAGAGCAGTAATGCCCTACTGGGAACTAGCTGTACACATTTGATGAGTCAATGAAAAGCGGCACGTATGTATAGCCACCAATCACCAGCATTTGATTATGGAAGAAAAATCTCTTAAAATTAAATGCTCTACCTGAATCATGAACATTTAATTTTGACATTTATGTCCCTTTTACTAGCAGAAACCATTGTACATGGGGAGCTTGTTCTAAAAATTAAGCTGTGGCTGCACATGAATTGTGTGCTATAATGTTCCTTTAAAGGCCTCTCCCCTGACCCTGCTCTGTTTATTCTAGGAGCCAATAGCAAAGCATGGGTTAAAAACAGAGAAGTGCTTGGTTATGTCTCGAGCCTCATATTTATCAGGCCATCTTTCTAGAACAGAGTAGATCCCAAGAGGCAAGAAAATGCTTGGCCACAACATTAATTCCTGTTATTTAACAGCATGTCTGCATTGATTGTTTTGACTAAAAGCAAAAATAAGCAGCGACAACTGAGAAGGCACGTAGAGGTTTCTCCAGTATCAGCAAACCTACAATAAGCTCTATATAAACTTAAATTGTACTGTTTTCTGAGAATTAACAATCACAGGAATATCTATTTCCTTTAAAAATATAAGAAGATTTGTTATTAATGATAAATGCAAGCCTAAGAGATTGCTCATTGTCTTGATTACACAATCTCATCTGTGTCTTCATCTGAAATCTGTAGAATGTCTGTACTCCTTCAAATGACACATTTTTTTCCTGTTTAAATAAATTATTACCCTTTCAAAATAATGTTCCACATTGGTAGCAGTGGAACTGAAGCACACTGCTGACATTTCACTAGGGTTTGACGTGAATAATTTAAGCTTTTAAATTCTTGATTACACCTCATGCTTACGTATCAGAGCGCAGCCCAGAGAGTATTATAGCTTGCAAAATGAGAATGGCAAACTCTATCTTCCAAATCTATTGCTTTAGAGCTTTGCTTGGCAAGGTGTTATGTTTCCTGTTGGAGGTCACCCTGTGTATTCTGGTGTGTTGGTGCCTTACCACAATCACAGCTAAAATATACAGCTGGGTCTGCTAACAAGACAGATGGAATCTTAAAGGGACATTATACACTAGATTGTTCTTTGCATAATTGTTTTGTAGATGATCCATTTATAAAGCTTATCTGGGTGTGTTTTTGTAAAAATGTACAGTTTTGCTTATTTTTAAATAACATTATGCTGATTTTTAGAATCCTAACCACGCCCCAAAGCTTTAGATGTATACTGATGTATACAGACTTCAGACTGCTTCTGTTTGTATAATGGGTCATTTCATATGCAGGGGAGGTTCTGCTATCAGCCCCTTTCAGTGGGTGTTCCAGGCTTATCTCATTAACAGTGTTAAATTGGAAGCATCTAAGTAAGTTTGTTTAAAGGTTTTACACTGGATTTTTATATCAGTATCTGTGCATATTATTCTTTATAGTAGTGTCTATTACATGCAGTTAAATTAATATTGTTGTATACTGTCCCTTTAAGTTTTATGATTCATGCACAAGCAGCGCTGTGCTAATATTTCAACTCTGTCATATTACAAATAAGTCATTATAGAGGCAAAAGAAAAATGTAGATCACATGCTTACATGCCATTGTGGTAAAAATAAAACAGCTTCTTTTTTTTTAGATATGGATGATATTAAGCCTCAACAAACAATTATGTGCATAAGTACTATAGGAAAAAGAATCATATTCTGTGACATAGGCTTGTTTTTCAAAAAGTATTTAGTAGGGGCATGGAAGTTGTGATTCATTTACCGCAGCAATGTAAAGAGATTTGTTTTTCAGTTGACTTCTTTTATCAGCTTTAGTGTGTTCTCTTGGTATCCTTTGTTGAAAATATACCTAGGTAGGCTCAGGAGCACCAATTCACTACTAGGAGATAGCTGGTGATTGGTGGCTACACACATATTCTTCTTGTCATTGGCAATAATAAAATACTAACACACATTAGGATTATATTACCTATGTTATTATTATATTATTGTATTTAATACACATTGCTAATTAAAAATGAGAAGAAAATGTATTTTTTTGTCAGTTTGCAAAATCTTGCAGTTTATGGAGAAAATCAGTTGAAATACAATATATAACCATAAAAATACTTTCTAAACTGATAAAGATGTGGACCTCAGGAGGGGCGGAGCCAACTGCTGAAGTAGAAAGGCTTTGTCTTCGATAAACTCTTGGTTACAAGTTTAAGTATTAGGGGTTCGTATTTAAGGTAATGTGTAATTAATACTCTAGAATATACATGAGCTGTTGTACTTAAAGGGACAGTAAAAGTCAAAATGTTCCCACTGGACTTGACCCCTGATTCAAACTGAGAAAACTCTAAAGCAAACTGGAAAATGGCAAATAAATCTTACTCTGTAATTAAACAGTAAAGTATGTATGAGCATAAATAAACAAAACACACCATTGGTCTTTCAAACATAATACATTATTAATTATACTAGAATCGCATTATGAAACATATACAGCCTCTTTAACCCTTTTGTGCCAGGTTTAACGTGTCTACATCGGAACAACTGTTCCGATATAAACAAATTAAAATCTTGCAATCGTGCACGTGATCACGAGATTTCAATGATGGGATCACGTCAGGGGGGCATCCCTATGATGCTAGGCACGCCCTCCAGACCGCGATCCCATCATGGAAGCGCCAGTGGCTTCAGGAAAGCCAAGCGGTTTGGACATTGTATTCCGTCCTTCGGCGCTAAATTCCAGCAAAATTCGGATGGAATACAACGCCCTAACGGCGTTAAAAGTTTAAACTACATGAGTATGTTCACAAACAGCAAAGACTGGAGAATTTGTCCTGGGTGACCAAAAGTAACTATAATACTTATTAAGTCACTCTCACTGTCAGCCACACATACTAAAACATATCTTGCTATTCAGGGCTTTCAAGAAAGGAGTGGGCGGATACTGCAACTTCCTAGCAGTCATACCGAAGCATGTAAATATATCTATATATATTTCTTCACATCTCAGACAGGACACTTTCATTTGATCAAAATCCAGGGTTCACCTATAGAGGCTCATGTTGGGGCCGAAACGTTGGAAACTCTGAATCTCAAATAAATGAATTATTATATATATATATATATATATATATATATATATATATATATATATATATATATACATACATACAGGGAGTGCAGAATTATTAGGCAAATGAGTATTTTGACCACATCATCCTCTTTATGCATGTTGTCTTACTCCAAGCTGTATAGGCTCGAAAGCCTACTACCAATTAAGCATATTAGGTGATGTGCATCTCTGTAATGAGAAGGGGTGTGGTCTAATGACATCAACACCCTATATCAGGTGTGCATAATTAGGCAACTTCCTTTCCTTTGGCAAAATGGGTCAAAAGAAGGACTTGACAGGCTCAGAAAAGTCAAAAATAGTGAGATATCTTGCAGAGGGATGCAGCACTCTTAAAATTGCAAAGCTTCTGAAGCGTGATCATCGAACAATCAAGCGTTTCATTCAAAATAGTCAACAGGGTCGCAAGAAGCGTGTGGAAAAACCAAGGCGCAAAATAACTGCCCATGAACTGAGAAAAGTCAAGCGTGCAGCTGCCAAGATGCCACTTGCCACCAGTTTGGCCATATTTCAGAGCTGCAACATCACTGGAGTGCCCAAAAGCACAAGGTGTGCAATACTCAGAGACATGGCCAAGGTAAGAAAGGCTGAAAGACGACCACCACTGAACAAGAAACACAAGCTGAAACGTCAAGACTGGGCCAAGAAATATCTCAAGACTAATTTTTCTAAGGTTTTATGGACTGATGAAATGAGAGTGAGTCTTGATGGGCCAGATGGATGGGCCCGTGGCTGGATTGGTAAAGGGCAGAGAGCTCCAGTCCGACTCAGACACCAGCAAGGTGGAGGTGGAGTACTGGTTTGGGCTGGTATCATCAAAGATGAGCTTGTGGGGCCTTTTCGGGTTGAGGATGGAGTCAAGCTCAACTCCCAGTCCTACTGCCAGTTTCTGGAAGACACCTTCTTCAAGCAGTGGTACAGGAAGAAGTCTGCATCCTTCAAGAAAAACATGATTTTCATGCAGGACAATGCTCCATCACACGCGTCCAAGTACTCCACAGCGTGGCTGGCAAGAAAGGGTATAAAAGAAGAAAATCTAATGACATGGCCTCCTTGTTCACCTGATCTGAACCCCATTGAGAACCTGTGGTCCATCATCAAATGTGAGATTTACAAGGAGGGAAAACAGTACACCTCTCTGAACAGTGTCTGGGAGGCTGTGGTTGCTGCTGCACGCAATGTTGATGGTGAACAGATCAAAACACTGACAGAATCCATGGATGGCAGGCTTTTGAGTATCGTTGCAAAGAAAGGTGGCTATATTGGTCACTGATTTGTTTTTGTTTTGTTTTTGAATGTCAGAAATGTATATTTGTGAATGTTGAGATGTTATATTTGTTTCACTGGTAAAAATAAATAATTGAAATGGGTATATATTTGTTTTTGTTAAGTTGCCTAATAATTATGCACAGTAATAGTCACCTGCACACACAGATATCCCCCTAAAATAACTATAACTAAAAACAAACTAAAAATTACTTCCAAAACTATTCAGCTTTGATATTAATGAGTTTTTTGGGTTCATTGAGAACATGGTTGTTGTTCAATAATAAAATTAATCCTCAAAAATACAACTTGCCTAATAATTCTGCACTCCCTGTGTGTGTGTGTATATATATATATATATATATATATATATATATATATATATATATATATATATATATATATATATATATATACATACACATATATATATATATATACAAATACATATATATAACTTCAATAGAAAAAACTTGGTTTACTTAATATTTAAGTATTTGGGCAATGCAGGTATATGACACTGATACTGAAATACTTCAGTGTATTTTCTATCTCTGATGACTAATTTGGATCTGAGATTACCCAATATTGGGCCAGATTACGAGTGGCGTGCAATTCAAGGTTAAAGCATGTCGGGTTAGCGCATCCTCAGAGCTCTGGTTAACTGTTTCGTCAAACAAAAAAGTGTCAACAAAACACATAAAAATACATTACAAAGTTGAGTTACACTCATAACACCATCCAATAAAAAGTATTAAAAAAAAAAATATTGCACAAAAAAGTTATGTTGTTTTTTTTAAGAGCTCAACCAACCATTTGTCCAGTCAGGACTTGTTACTTGAATAAACACCACTAACCACAGTCATTATATTAGCAAAATAAGCCTACATACCCAGTTTAGCTTACCTAAAACACACACATTTATCAATCCATGGTGGACAGGGGCGGACATATTTGCCCCTGTCCGCCTGAGTTCTCCTCTGATGGGCAGCAATCCGCTGACAGAATTTAACATTGAATGCGAGCACTCCTTTGTGCTCACGTGCAACCCCGCCCCCTGCTTGGGCAGAGCCAATCACGCGTGGGCAGGAGCTGTCAATCTCCCCTGTTGGGGCGAGACCGGGGAGATTGAAATTCTTCAGCTAAGAGGTGGAGAACAGTGTAGGGAAGCAGCGGTCTGATGACCTCTGCTTGATAAATCCTGACTGCAGGTTCTTGATAAATCCTGACTGCAGGTTCTTGATAAATCCTGACTGCAGGTTCTTGATAAATCCTGACTGCAGGTTCGCACAAGAGAAGGAAGAGAAAGGCTTGATAAATCAAGACCAATGAGTTAATAAAATTATTAACAGAAAATTAGATTATTTGCAGGCAACAGCAACACTCCAAGTTGCCAATATCGGGAAGAGGAGTATAGTGAGGTGACATAAAAACTCTGAAGGACAACACTGTGACCTGGGACCCACTTCTTATAAGATTAATAACTGATTAGCAGACTCACCGTAGTGTATTTACCCAGCTGACATAGAGAAGGGAAGGTTTCTTGATGAGCTTTTCTGATCTTCTCTGCAAGGTCATCAAGCTCTGCTGTCATTTCATAGTTTTCACTGCAGTCTTGTTTCACAGGTTCTTTCTTCTTTTTGTTCCTATCATTTCTGACAGCTGGTGATAAAAAAGGAAAACAATTAAATAATGGTGACTGAACTGAGTCAGCAGCTGAAAGAGCATAGATCTTATTGTAAAGAGGTTTAAAATGTTTGCAGAATAGGGAAAAAAAGATAAATTGACTTCATTATATGAATACATTAAGCAATGTCAAAATGTAAACTTTCATGGTTCAATTTGAATAGCCTTTTTAATGTATGTATATTATATAATTGACTTCCTTCTTTTGGTATAATTTGATGAAAAGCATACTAGTCTCACTCCAGGATTTACTTATAGTGTGTGGGGGGGGCACTTGCCAGAGGACCACCTAAGTTTTTGTGGGTGGGGCTGTGGAGAGGGGAATGGACGGTGTTTTGTGTCATCGGTGGGGTCTGGGTGTTTTGTGGGCAGGTTCAGGCGGAGCTGTGGGGAGCCTAGGCAATGCCATTATGCTGGGGGACAGTACCCGCCACAGCATTGCAACTGACCTAAGCAGACTCAGGACCTGCAATGAAGTAATGGGAAATAGCTGGTGAGTGGTGGCTACACACATATGCCTCTTGACATTTGCTCACTAGATGTGCTCTGTTAGCTTCCAGTAGTACATTGCTGCTATGGAGCTAATGTTAACACATAGATGGATGCAAGCAATAGTAAGATGCTTCATTAAAGCATTTTCTTTTTTGCTTTTCTTATGGTCCACCCAACTCTGCCCATGACCAGCCCACAATATGCACAACCCCAACGATGACACACCTGCAGCTCCACCTCTTCAGCTTCTGCTCCACCCACAAAGCTGCCCACAATATGCACAACCCCAACGATGACACACCTGCAGCTCCACCTCTTCAGCTTCTGCTCCACCCACAAAGCTGCCCACAATATATGTGTGTATATACTGTGTGTGTATATATATATATATATATATAAAACAATATTATCCATCATTAAATCACTTTTTGTTAATATATTCTGGAAATAAAATGAAATTAAGCTACTGTTTGTTTTATTACTAGTATTAACAATTCTGTTTCAGTTATGCAAATACCATTTGAGTTCCCAAAATAGTTCTGAAAGTGACCAACAGCAAATCTGCATACTGTTCTCTAAAGTTAAAGGGATGCTAAACCCATTTTGTGTTTCTGATTCAGATAGAGCATACAATTTTAACAAATTCGTAATTTACTCCTATTATAGATTTTTCTTCATTCTCTTGCTATCTATATTTGAAAGGCAGGAATATAATGCTTAGGAGCCGGACCATTTTTGGTTCAGAACCCTAGATAGCACTTGCTTAGTGGTGGCTACATTTAGAAAACCAATAAACAAGCATAACCCAGGTGCTGAACCAAAAAATAAATAAAAAGAGAAGCACTCATCCTAGGAACGAACAATAGCATAATAGCTTGCTCTATGAACCAAAAATGTCCCGACTCCTAAGATTTACATTCCTGCTTTTCAAATAAAGATAGTAAAGGAACAAAGAAAATGTGATAATAGGAGTATATTAGAAAGTTGGTTAAAATTGCATGCTCTATCTGAATCATTAAAGAAAAAAATGTGGGTTTCGTTGCTACATCATATTGGCTAATAACCATACACTATCCAAGACAGGAGCTGTGTGCTGGGGAAATGCTGCATGATCATTTTAATAGTATTATTACACTCAAAAAGTAGGTTCTAATAATCACTGTTCTTATGCATAGCAAGGATACTTAGAACTATTACTGTATGTACTATGGTACTAAAGCAGATTATAATAATTTTCTGTAAATTTTCACATGAATCTTTATTTCATAGACCATAGTCCATGAGACATAAATACTGCTGCTTCATTATGTTACAACTGGAGTAATGAAATGTTAATATGTTGCATATTAGGTGTTGAATCATTGAATTAGAATATCAATTTGTATCTATACTGTATCTATACTGTAGAGCTCTGTCCAATGAAATAACCATTACACGTTATGGTTCCATGTAGCCTGTGTGTGCACTTGGCATTAAGCAGCCATATTGGATAAGGGAAAAGAGTCAATATTCACTGTCACTTTCCTCATCTACACTCTTATATGTCTCATGCATGCTCAAATACTTAGGAAACTGGTGCTAAAAGTATAATCATAGTATTGCAAAAAAACATACTTTCACTAATGTTGTGAGAGATGTAAACGACAGGGTCGATCACAATCCTTTAATCCACCACAAAGGAGTTAAACCAAGAATATATTATGTTGTAGTCAAATATGGCCAGTACCTAGGGTGTCACATTTTGAGGGATAGTTCTATGGCATGAAGAACACCAGCTGTTATGTTATTCAAATCTTTAAAGGGACAGTATACACCAATTTTCATATAACTGCATGTAACAGACAATACTATAAAGAAACATACTAATCTAAAAATCCAGTATAAAACCATTTACAAATGTACTTAGAAGCTCCCAGTGTAGCACTGTTGATGAGGTTAGACTAGGACACCCAGTGAAAGGGGCCGGTAAAGCAGTAACTGCAGACCCCCCCTCCCCTGCATATGAAAAGACCCATTACAAAAACAGGAGCAAGCTGCACTCTCTAGACATCAGTATACATTTAAAACTCTGGGGCTTGGTAAGGAGTCTGAAAATCAGCACAATGTTATTTAAAAATAAGCAAAACTATACATTTTTAGACAATAGACTATATAAATGAATCAGCTACAAAATGTTTATACAAAAAAAAAATCTAGTGCACAATGTCCCTTTTATTATAAATTCAATACAAATCAATAATCCCTTGTTGTTTAGAGCTGTGAATGATCCATGCATACTTGGACCTGACCAGTTGAAATAGAGAAAACAAGCATAATTTAAAAGGATACAAATTCGTATTTCATGATTCAGAGAGAACATACAATTTTAAACTTTTTACTTACTATTATCTAAATTGCTTATTATTTTGGAATCCTTTGTTGAAGGAGCAGCAATGCACTCCTGGGAGCTAGCTTACCACATCTGGTGAGCCAATGACAAGAGGCATATATGTCCTGCCACCAATCAGCAGCTAGCTCCCAGTAAAGTACTGCTGCCCCTGAAGCTACTGAAGTATGTTTTTCAAAAATGGATACCAAGAGTACAAATTTAAAAAGATAATAGAAGTAAAGTGCAAAGTGTTTGATTTACTGTACCTTAATTTTTTGGGGGGATGAAGAGGGCAACTGATTTTGAAATGCATCACAAAGCACGTATTAGAGTGGCGCTCAAAGGGAGCTGAGGAGGTGTGTACTATTATATAAATCTTTATAGAGAAGATAGATTATTATACACAAATCTTTTTCCATATAATCTGACACATTCACATAATCATTTAAAAATAATTTTTACTATAAAATAAAAGTTAAAAAAGTATATGCAGATTAATCTAACACAGTTTCCAAAGCAGAAATCAATACATACAAGGTATGCAATATATAATATATATATATATATATATATATATATATATATATATATATATATATATATATATATATAAAATCTAAAAGTTAATTGCCTCAATATTGTAAACAGTATGGTGTGGCCACACCTAAAACACTATTAAACTTTAAATCTTAAAGAGTCTAAAATCACCTTTGAAATACACTAGTTTATAGATAAAAAGCACAAGGTTAAAAAAGGGATACTTTGTGTGAGCCGGTATAGAGTTACAACAAGGTATCTAAAAGCATATCTAGTGCATATACTCAGAGGTATGTATAGTTGCAATAATGTGTAAAACAAAAAATAGGGTTCTTAAACATTGACTAGCGTCTGTGGAATAAATCTGGTACTGGGATTGTCACAGAATTTCTTAATGTAAGGACCTGAAATCCTTAGTATTTACTATCAAGTCCTTAGATTCTTTTTCTTGTAACAGAATCGCTTTTGTGCCTGATTCTCAGAGTAGTGTTACATTCACTTAACCATAACAAACCAAACACATCTCACATCAGGTTAAAAGAGTACATCCAAATGCAGGGAGGTTTATTAAACTTAAAGTCCTACTGACCGGTCAGTATAGTGTAGATAAATGTAGGCTGTCTTGTTTATTCGGCTTATGAGCTGGTCAAAACTTCTAATAATCACTTTATCTGACAGACTCGATTAAGCCGTTACCTTCGTCCACGCTTGTAGCGGGAGTTTCGGCGTCTTCACTGTTGGTGATGACGTAATGTGATCATCTGTTTCCTTAGACCAATCAACAAGCCGGTAGTACGGAGTTGTTTCTGATCCACATCAAATGTAAAAGAACTTTTTTCTCTTTCAGGTGTAGTACGTTTCTTCAGAACATTCAAACGTAGTTCCAGCAAGTCACTTCAACGCGCTTCAGCATGGTCTGCCTTTATCAAGATGACTTGTGGGCTTCATACGGGAACATTTATACTCTTACCCATAGTGCTTCTAATTTGTTCTTAAAGGGAAACCTTCTTCATTATTAGTTCTTAAGGACATATATTTTCTGTTCGATGTAATCACAGTTATCACCTTTATAAAAGATTTATTTATCTTTCAGTTTGATCTTCAACTCTTTTCAGGGATTATCTGTGTCTTTATTGTACCAGGCCATTATACGCATTGTTTTTTTCAATGTATATTATTCATTTCATACTATATGTATATATAAAATATATACATAGTATATTATTCATTTCATACTATATGTATATATAAAATGCATTTTTAAAAGAAAAAAAATTCTGAGTATTCTTTATGATTTTATATTGTGACTAATACATTATCAAACCCTTATTTCTGTATCTTATATAGAATATTGTAAAGGACATACAGGTATCTTGTAGAGGTTACTCAAAATGTGAACATGTATAATTTGATATTTTTAAAGAGACTTTTTACCTCTCATAGGTATATTTTATAATATAATATTCTATATACTCACAAAAAATTGTGTATTGGAAGTTATGTATTTGTATAGGTGATTATTCAAATCCCACTCTGGCCATATAATAAGATCGTTAAATAATATTCCAATACTTTATGATAGGTTGAACTGTCAAATTCATAAATACAAAGATAAAAAGTAAAATGAAAAGTGAAAGAATACTAAAAATAGAAAATATATAAAAATGTATAAAAAACAAACATACATACAATCATAGACCCTTAGTTAAAAGGATTAAGATCCAGCTCTGCATTAAGTCCCCTTGGGGTTAGGGTTGCAAAATTAAAAATTAGTTCAGCTTCTGTCAATAGTAGCTGTTTAGTTATGTTACCACCTCTTTTTATATGTAAAAGAAATACCCCATTGGTTATTATTTAAATCTTCAAAGAACATTTGAAGGAGTTCTTCACCCCCTGTCCAGATGAAGAACATGTCATCAATATAGCGTTTAAAAAGTATGAGGTTTGCGCCCCAGTTTGAGTCAAGAATGTTGTTTTGTTCAAATCTCCCCATGAAGAGATTTACGTAACTGGGCGCAAACCTCGTACCTATTGCCGTTCCTTTTATTTGGAGAAAGTATTCAGAATTGAAGCTAAAATAATTATTACATTGTAATAGGAAATTAGTCTGATTTATAAGCATATTAGCATCTTTATGCAGGTAGAATTTCACGGATTCTAAATCTAAAGTGTGTGTTATATTTGTGTATAGAGCACTGACATCACATGTCATTAGTAGGTAGTTTTCTTGCCATATTATATCTTTTAAGGGCATTTAGAAATGCAGTTGGATCTTTTAAATACATAGGTAATTTTCTAACATACGGTTGGAGATATTGGTCTACATATTTCGAGAGGTTAGATGTTAATGAATTAATACCGGAAATGATGGGTCTACCTGGCGGTTTCTGTATGGATTTATGGATTTTAGGAAGGTAGTAGAATATGGGGGTGATTGGATGTGTTATTTTGAGGAATTGCAATTCTTTATCGTTAAGTATTTTCTCTTTTCTTGCATAAAGAATTAATTCATCTAGATCTTAAGTTATTTTCCTTATAGGATTGAATCTAAATTTTTTATATGTTTCTTTGTCATCAAGAAGACGATATGCTTCTTCTAAATATTCAATAGTGTCCAATATGACCAACCCTCCCCCCTTATCGGCTCCTTTAATGATAATATCAGGATTAATTTTTATATCTTTTATCATTTGACTTTGTTTTATTGTAAGATTATATTTCTGTTTCTTTTTACTTTTCAGATTGTAAAGATCATCTTTCACTGATTTTTCAAATAATTCCAGAAATTTCCCTTTCTTCAGAGTGGGGTAGAATGATGATCTTGGTTTAAAATCTGTATGATTATAAATGTCATCGTTAATGTGGCTTTTATTTTAATTTTTAATGCATGATGTAGCACAAAAAAAACATAAATTATGCTTACCTGATAATTTTTTTTTCCATCAAGGGGAGGAGAGTCCACGGCTTCATTCATTAATGTTGGGAATTAAGAACCTGGCCACCAGGAGGAGGCAAAAACACCCCAGCCAAAGGCTTAAATACCTCCCCCTACTTCCCTCATCCCCCAGTCATTCTGCCGAGGGAACCAGCAACAGAAGTAGAAATATCAGGGTATAAATGGTGCCAGAAGAGTATTAAATGTAGGTCAACCCAATAGGAGATACGGGCGGGAGCCGTGGGGACTCCTCCCCTTGATGGAAATGAAATGATCAGGTAAGCATAATTTATGTTTTCCATCTAAAGGGGAGGAGAGTCCACGGCTTCATTCATTACTGTTAGGAACACATACCCAAGCTCTAGAGGACACTGAATGAAACCGGGAGGGTAAAAAGGCGGACCCTAATCAGAGGGCACCACAGCCTGCAAAACTTTTCTCCCAAAAACAGCTTCCTCAGAAGAAAAAATGTCAAACTTGTAAAAGTCTGTAAGGAGGACCAGGTAGCCGCCTTACAAATTTGCTCCATAGAGGCCTCATTCTTGAAGGCCCAAGATGAAGCCACAGCTCTAGTTGAATGAGCAGTGATCCTCTGAGGAGGCTTATGTCCCGCTGTCTCATAAGTCAAGCAAATCATACTCCTCAACCAAAAAGGCAAAGAAGTAGCAGAGGCCCTTTACCCGTTGCACTTCCCAGAATACACCACAAAAAGAGATGTAGACTGTCTGAAATCCTTAGTAGCCTGAAGATAAAACTTCAAGGCACAAACCACATCCAGGTTATGAAGTAACCTCTCCTTTGAAGAAGAAGGGTTTGGACACAAAGAAGGAATAATTATTTCCTGATTGATGTTACGGTTAGACAACGAACTATCCTCGAGGGGAATAGTCGTCCGCTTCGCAAGCGTAGAAATGGCCCCATCCACCTTAGGGATGGTCCCCCACAGCTCAAGCTGAGAGTCCGCAACGGGGAACAACTTTGTAAAAGAAGAAGGGAAAAAGGACGACTATAATCGCTCCCATTTATTTTTAATTTTATTTGCCATTTTAATGGGAACTGGGAAAGACGGAGGCACTACCTTGTCCTTGTATACCTTGTCAAGCTTAGGAATCGCAGGTTCCTCCGGTATCTTAGGTTCTGGAACCTCCAGTGTAGCAAGCACCTGCTGTAGCAGAAAGCGCGGATTCTCCATCCTAAACCTATAACCAGGCTCCTCCATCGCCAGAGGTTTAGATAACATGGACTCTGACCCAGAAGAGGCCTCCTCCGAAGAGTTGGAGTGGACCTCGTCATCGTATAGAGTCTCTGGATCAGCCATCGGCATGGATAAACCCTACACTTGCGCTTAGCAGAACGTGGTAAGGCATGGATCACTTTCAAAACCAGCCGATTCCAGTTGGTCCGCAAAGTCTGATGGCCAACAAATCTCTCCCAAAGGAGTAACGGTTGGACCCCGGGGCGCTGCATGTACAATCGGAGATGAATGTGGGGAACGCACGTCCCGGGATGAAGAACCCTCAGAGGTGGACGGCTCAGTAGATGATGTAACTTTATCAAGGCATGTATAACATAGTTGAGCAGGCTGATCTACTAGAACCTACTCACAATAAACACAGGAATGAGACTTTGTTAAGCAAGGAAAGCCCTCCAACGCGTCATAGTCCTATATCGCTTGTGCGTTTGGGTAGACTAACTTTATTTATAAAAAAAAGGCACCTTTATACCACCAATGGCTGGGGCACTTACCACCTCCTAGGACCCGGACTACAGAAACCGCTAGATCTCCTGTGCCACATATCAACAGAGAGGATAGATAGCCACACCCAGTCACATGGAATGCCTTGCAGGACCGCCCCTGCACTAGGGAAAAACGCGCCAAAAAATGGACGCACAAAATTTCCACAAGTAACCTAAAAGTTCCACACATTGCCAGAGCCTTATCTCGCACATAACGCAGCAATGACACAATAAACAATATCATGTATAAACCCCCCCTGTTCAATAATCTGTAAAGATAAAAAGGCACCACACTGTGACCCTGTCTTCTATGTTATCATTATTAATAAAAAATGAAACGATCTTACCAGAATCTACACCGTGGAACAGGAACACGACCCTTCAAGTGTGACAGGTTAGTAGCCTCGCTCCTGACATGGACTTGAGTGAAGAAAGCAGGCAGCGAAACTCGTCAACGCTGATTGCTTATGGAGCTGTTAATATGAGTCGGGATGGTTTCACAGAAAGACTCTCCCTGCATCTCCGGACTCTAACTTTCGCCCAGGCTCTCACTGAGAGGCTAACAGGATTACTTAAAACTCCAGTCCCAATGCGAAGAGTACTACCCTCCATAAGAGACTACTCCGAAACTCCGGCACTCCTCTGCCATCCTCCTGTGATGAAAGGTAAAGAATGACTGGGGGATGAGGGAAGTGGGGGAGGTATTTAAGTCTTTGGCTGGGGTGCCTTTGCCTCTCCCTGGTGGCCAGGTTTTTAATTCCCAACAGTAATGAATGAAGCCGTGGACTCTCCTCCCCTTTTAGATGGAAAACTACCTACTGAACTGATTGAAACACACAGCTAAAACCCAAGCATAATCCAAAAACCATTTTAACTTAAAGTTAAATGGGCATGAAACACAACATTTTTCTTTCATGATTCAGATAGAGCATTCAATTGTAAACAACTATCTAATTTACTCCTATTATCAAATTGTCTTTGTTCTTTCAGTATCTTTTGTTGAAAAGCAGGGTCATAAGCTCTTGAGCATACACATGTCTGGAGCACTATATGACAGCAGTTTTGCAAGAATATTATTATTTTGCAAGATAACTATATGGCAGCAAAATTTCCTGCAACACCTACCTAGGTATCGCTTCAACAAAGATCAAAGCACATTTCATAACAGAAGTCATCTACAAAACATTTATGCAAAGAAAAATCTAGTGGATAAAGTAACTTTATACTTATTTTGTATGTTAAAAAAATAGTTAAAGGGACAGTTTATACCAATTTCAATATAATTGCATGTAATAGACACTACTATAAAGAAGAATATGCACAGATACTGATCTAAAAATACACTATAAAACCTTTTAAAAACTTACTAAGAAGCTCCCAGTTTAGCTCTGTTGATGAGGTTTGACTGGGACACCCAGTGAAAAGGGCTTAGAAAACAAGAAGAGCAGACAGACCCCCCCCCCCCCCACTTCCCTGCATTTGAAAAGACAGATAACATAAACAGTTTAGAAATGAGAGTTTAATAGTTGTGTTCACTAAAGTCTTTTCTGTGGAACATTTATTCCGTTATATTATGGGTTTTTATAGATTCCATGGAAAGTTGTTCTAAATAGTTTACAGGGAGAGAAGCTAGTTAAAGGGACAGTCTACTCCAAAAATGTTATTGTTTAAAAAGATAGATAATGCCTTTACTATCCAGCTTTGTACAACCAACATTGTTATATTAAAGGGACAGTCAACACCAGAATTTTTGTTGTTTTAAAAGCTAGATAATCCCTTTATTACCCATTCCCCAGTTTTGCACAACCAACACTGTTATATTAATACACTTTTTACCTCTGTTATTACCTTGTATGTAAGCTTCTTCTGACAGCCCCCTGATCACATGACTTTTTATTTATTATCTATTGACTTGCATTTTAACCAATTAGTGCAGTGTCTGCAACAACCCATGGGCGTTGGCACAATGTTATCTATATGGCCCACATGAACTAGCTCTCCCAAAAATATTCAGCTTTTGTAAAGCATTTCCTTTACATCTGATCTTAAAGGGACAGTCAACACTAAAATTGTTATTGCCTTTACTATCCAGCTTTGCACAACCAATATTGTTATATTAACCCCTTAATGACTCATGTCGTACAGGGTACGTCACACACAAACTGGTCTTTAAAGACCAGCGACGTACCCTGTACGACATTAAGGGGTTTAAAGCGGATGGAAGCGATCAGACAGCTGCCAGTACCCAATATGGCTACCAATAGAGGGGAGGGTTAGAGAGCTGTTTGGGGGGGGGGGGATCAGGGAGGTTGGGGGCTAAGGGGGGATCCTACACATCAACATATGTAAATATGCTAAAAAAAGATATATTTTTTTTATTTTTAAAAAATACCTTTTATTTTAGTACTGGCAGACTTTCTGCCAGTACTTAAGATGGCAGGGACAATTGTGGGTTGGGGGAGGGAAGAGAGCTGTTTGGGAGGGATCAGGGTGGGAGGCTGATCTCTACATTAAAGCTAAAATTAACCCTGCAAGCTCCCTACAAGCTACCTAATTAACCCCTTCACGGCTAGATATAATACACGGGTGATGCGCAGCGGTATTTAGCGGCCTTCTAATTACTAAAAAGCAACGCCAAAGCCATATATGTCTGCTATTTCTGAACAAAGGGGATCCCAGAGAAGCATTTACAACCATTTGTGCCATAATTGCACAAGCTGTTTGTAAATAATTTCAGTGAGAAGCCTAAAGTTTGTGAAAAAACGAACAATTTTTTTTATTTGATCTCATTAAGCGGTGAAATGGTGGCATGAAATTTACCAAAATGGGCCTATATCAATACTTTGGGTTGTCTTCTAAAAAAAAATATATACATGTCAAGGGATATTCAGGGATTCCTGAAAGATATCAGGGTTCCAATGTAACTAGCGCTCATTTTGAAAAAAAGTGGTTTGGAAATAGCAAAGTGCTACTTGTATTTATTGCCCTATAACTTGCAAAAAACACAAAGAACATGTAAATATTGGGTATTTCTAAACTGAGGACAAAATTTAGAAACTATTTAGCATGTGTGGTTGTAGATGAGTAACAGATTTTGGGGGTCAAAGTTAGAAAAAGTGTGTTTTTTTTTTCATTTTTTCTTCATATTTTATATTTTCTTTATAGTAAATTATAAGATATGATGAAAATAATGGTATCTTTAGAAAGTCCATTTAATCTGTTAAAATCTGACAGCGCCCAACCTTGTGTCTGTAGCTCCTAGTATTGTGGGTACCAGCGCCCCCAAAAAGGTGAATGTAGTGCTAAAAATAAATACACCGAGCGCCTCCTAAAAGGCTAAGACACTAGTAGTGACAAGATTATTTAAATAAAAAATATATTGAAATTCTATAGGGGTATATACAATATTTTATAAGCTACTTATAGCTAAAATATACAAACAAGATACAAAAGTGGATCCACTTAAAATTAACAATAAAATATGCATATATCTATATAAAAAAAACAATACAATTGTGGTTAAAAACCAGAACAAAATACAATCTTAATCACAAAATAAATTACAATAAAACAGCTGTTAACTGATAAGATGGTTGGATAAAAAATATATATAAAAACATCAATTTACTGAGTAGGTGTCCATAAATCAAAGTTAGAAAAAGTGTGTTTTTTTCCATTTTTTCCTCATATTTTATATTTTCTTTATAGTAAATTATAAGATATAATGAAAATAATGGTATCTTTAGAAAGTCCATTTAATGGCGAGAAAAACAGTATATAATATGTGTGGGTACAGTAAATGAGCATAAAAAGTCAAGAGAAACACTGCAATGCATAAAAGGCTTGTGTTTTAATCGTCCAAAAGATAAATAAAATCCAAAAAGTACACACACACACCAAAAAATAATTTTGTGGCAAAGAGCTTAAAAACAATGAAAAGCAGGTAGATACATGTTCAGGAACCAGTTAATCCTACATGTTTTGGTTATTCCTTAGTCATGGATATAACTGGCTATCCCTACTTCCTGTCCTTAAATACCTGCACCTGTCTTCCTATTCGTGCTTAGTCTCCCAGATTTTAACCCATTAGGTACCCCTATCCAGTTATATTAACTTAAATAGCATTATCAACCCGAATATTTGCTGGCAACAAACTTAATGCTTGGTAACATCTACAAATATTGTGCATCTGTAAAAATATATATGTAATCCTATTAGAACATGTCAGGAATATTACATAAGCTTAGTGGGAATGTAAGTAAAAAGACAAATCCTTTTCATTTTAATATCCTCCCCTAGTCATGTCCCTATGTATCATTCCTAATATTCTACCACTATGTGGCATATAATTTATAATTTATAGATGCTCAACTACCTTGCATATAAGAAAGCAGTTGTTGATTTGTCTCTATTCCTGAATATCTAAGGTTTTTATAAGGTTTTTATAGTTGACACATTTATTATTTTTTCCAAAAATGTATGACATCCCCCTCAATGTTGAAGCCCTGTGGTCTCCTGGTTCTTAATTTAAATATCCAGAAGGCTTCACGTAGCATCAAACATGCTGTTCTGTCCCCTCCCCTAGGGGGATTCCAAACACACTCGATAACCTGCCATGAGAGTGACCTTACATCACCCCCATGGACCGCTATAAAATGTTGTGAGAGACCGGAGCTTTCTACATTGTGAGAGATGTCATTTAGGTGTTCCCTGATCCTAGAGTGGGCCTCCCTCGTCGTGCAACCGACATATTGTCCGTTGCACGTTGAGCACTCCACTAAGTAAACCACAAAGGTGGTTCTACAGTTGGTACAGCTGGCTAGGTCAAATACCCGATTGGTCGTTTTTGATTGAAAAGTGGACGTCATTTTACAGTGTTGGCAGGCAATGCATTTAGAAAAGTGGCATTTAAAGTGTCCTTTTACACTCAGCCAGCTACTGGCAGCCCTCGTCCTGTCCTTCAATACACTTGGTGCCACCATGTTTCCTATAGTGCTTGCTCTCTTCGGCACAAAATTACAGCCCTTAGAAATATAGTCCTTTAGACTGTCTTCTGCTGAAAGAATTGGTAAGTGCTTGTTAATGATCTTAATGATATCATTAAATTGCGGACTAAAGGTTGTGACCAATGTTGGCCTACATGGATCATAAGCCTGTCTCTTATTACTTTTTATACCCATTATCATTTGTTCTCTATTCATTCTGCTGACCTCAAGGTGGGCTCTATTGATGGTTTTGGCTGAATAGCCTCTCTCTATTAGAAGGCTCTTTAGAACCTCACTTTCCCTTGTGAAGTCCTCTTCCAAGGAGCAGTTCCGCTTAATCCGCATGAACTGCCCCTTGGCCACCCCAAACCCTGTGTGACAGGGATGGTTACTCCTCGCATGTAGTAAGGAATTGGAAGTTATGGGTTTCCGATAAAGAGTGGTGAGAACTCTCCCACTCTCTATGTCACCCCTTAGTTCCACATCCAGGTATGGTATATTTTTAACTTCAATTTGTGCAGTGAACTCGAGGCCTACCTCATTAGAATTGAGGTAAGTCAAGAAGTCTTGTATCTCTGTATCCTCACCTACCCAAATAAACAAAAGGTTGTCTATGAACCTCTTATATGACCTGATCTTCTCCTTGAATGGGTTTCTATCTCCAAAGACGTGGGACAGCTCCCACCAACCCATAAAATGGTTGGCGTATGATGGAGCAAATTTTGCCCCCATTGCTGTCCCACGTCTTTGGAGATAGAAAGTGTGTTCAAATTTAAAATAATTATGGGTCAGGAGAAACACAAGGGCCTCCACCACAAATTTAATCAAATCCTTGTGGTAGTTGCTAAATTGTGATAGCATATATTTCCGAATACAGGCCAACCACATCAACCGTTAGCCACTTGCAATCACTGTAAATGAGTAAGAGGAAAATTACAGCTAAACACAAACAACGCAGAAATGTAAAAATAGCCCTGGTCCTTAAAGGGACACTCAATCAAAATTAAACTTTCATTATTCAGATAGAGCATGCCATTTTAAACAAATTTCCAATTTACGTCCATTAACAAAATGTGCACATTCTTTTTATATTTAAACTTTTTGAGTCACCAGCTCCTACTGAGCATGTGCAAGAATAAGCGTGTATGCATTTGTGAATGGCTGATGGCTATCACATGGTACGTGTATGCATTTGTGAATGGCTGATGGCTGTCACATGGTACAGGGGGAGTGGAAAAAGACATCACTTTTAAAATTGTCAGAAAAAAAATCTACTACTCATTTGAAGTTCAGACTAAGTGCTATTGCATTGTCTTGTTATCTTGCATTTGTTGATCATGCAAATCTACTGTGTTGACTGGTCCTTTAAGGGAAAGAAATTAAAAAATGTCCTTGTCCTTAAGGGGTTAAAGGGACAGTCAACACCAGAATTTTTGTTGTTTTAAAAGATAGATAATCCCTTTATTACCCATTACCCAGTTTTGCATAACCAACAGTTATATTAATATACTTTTTACCTCTGTGATTAACTTCTATCTAAGCATATTCTGACAGCCCCCTGATCACATGACATTTTATTTATTATCTATTGACTTTCATTTTAGCCAATTAGTGCAGTGTCTGCCACAATCCCCGGGCGTGATCACAATGTTATCTATATGGTTTACATGAACTAGCTTTCCCCTGTTGTGAAAAGCAAATACAAAAGCATGTGATAAGAGGTGGACAAGGGTTTAGAAATTATCATATGAGCCTTCCTAGGTTTAGCTTTCAACTAAGAATATCTAGAGTACAAAGCAAAATTGGTGATAAAAGTAAATTGGAAAGTTGTTTAAAATTACATGCCCTATTTGAAACATGAGCATTTTTTTTGGACTTGACTGTCCCTTTAATATCTGTGCTCACGCCCCTGGGTTGTGAATGACACTGCACTCATTTGATTAAATGCAAGTCAATAGATAATAAATATAAAGTAATGTGATCAGGGGGCTGTCAGAAGATGCTTAGATACAAGGTAGTCACAGAGGTAAAAAGTGTATTACTATAACTAATAATATAACTGGTGAATGGGTAATAAAGGGATTATCTATCTTTTTAAACAATACAAATTCTTTTAACATTTCTATCATGTTATCTGCTTTTGGGATTTACTTGCAGCCCTTTTAGCTGATTGACAAATTTACAAAGCAGATAGCTTCCCTGAATCTATTTAGTTCAATAGCACAGCACAGCTTGTGATGCGCAAACACATTATTTAGGACAGTCTTATGAACTGTTGCCAAAGACGACCATATACAACAAAATGACTCACATGGGAATTACTGCACACAGACCTTAATTTTAATCATTCTCTAAGAAAATGTATTTAAAATGGCAATCTCTCTCCTATTCTCAAAAACACAAAAATATTTCAGCCACAGACTATTGTATGTTCTGTCATTTAAGCCATTATAGTGGTGGTGAGGGGGGGGGGGGGGGAATTACATGCTCTAATTTATACTGCTGGTCCAGAGCAAAAACAGCTGGTGAGCTAATCAGCATTGGTAGCTGCAAAGGCTGCTGCTGATTGGCTTATTTATGGTTTTTGCTTGACACCATCAGTTCTCTGCGGCTCCCAAACCCTTTTGCAGAGGTTAAACACACAGAGTTGCTAGGTCGCTAGTAATTAAAATGACCTGCACTAACAAAAAAAATGTTTCATTAGAATGGCTGAGGGACACTCAGGTCAAATTAAAACTTTAATAATTCAGATAGAGCAGGGAATTATAAACAACTTTCCAATTTACATCTATTAAAAAAAAAAGTGCAGTCTTTTTATATTTACACTTTTTGAGTCACCAACTCCTACTGAGCATGTGCAAGAATTCACAGAATAAACGTATATGCATTTGTGACTGGCTGATGGCTGTCACATGGTACGTGTAAGCATTTGTGACTGGCTTATTGCTGTCATATGGTACAGGGGGATTGGAAATGTACATAACTTTAAAATTTGTTAGAAAAAAATCCAATACATATTTGAAGTTTAGACTAAGTGCTATTGCATTGTCTTTTTATCATGCATTTGTTGATTTAGCGAATCTGCTTTATTGACTGGTCCTTTAAATTATTATTTTCTAAATAAGATATTTTCCTAGGACAATGCCAATTTTGGCCTCCTGTTCCATGGTATTATTGTCCCAAGAATCTGTCACACATTGTAAAAATCTGCCTGAGGTGTGGGCTTGGCATAGATGCCTAGTGCTGTGAGAATTAAAGGGACACTGAACCCAAATTTTTTCTTTTGTGATTCAGATAGATCAGGCAATTTTAAGCAACTTTCTAATTTACTCCTATTATCAATTTTTCTTCGTTCACTTCATATCTTTATTTGAAAAAGAAGGCACCGAAGCTTCTTTTTTTGGTTCAGAACTCTGGACAGCACTTTTTTTTAACGGTGGATGAATTTATCCACCAATCAGCAAGAATAACCCAGGTTATTCACCAAAAATGGCCGGCATCTAAACTTACATTCTTGCATTTCAAATAAAGATACCAAGAGAATGAAGAAAAATTGATAATAGGGGTAAATTAGAAAGTTGCTTAAAATTGCATGCTCTATCTGAATCACAAAAGAAAAAATTTGGGTTCAGTGTCCCTTTAAACTAGAGGTATTTGTTAGTCTTATGTATATATTTATTGCCATACTTTGTTATGTAACCCTCCTGCACGTAAAGTAATTATAAGTAATTATAGTGGAAGAATTACACGCACTAATTAGTTAGAGAATGTAATTTTAGCGATATCGACATTGCAACTCTACGAGCAAGATTTATCAAGCACTATCACAATTCTCCTTTTTATTCTCCTATGCATTCCCCTCAGCGCACCTCTAGAGAAGCGCATCTTTGCAACTAAATCTATCCAAAAAAAATTATTATTTTTTTGCACTTTTTCCAAAGGCGAGCTCAGGCAAAATAATGATACATTTCTGCCGTATAATTAGTATATGCACCTAATTTATTATTTGAAATAAGCTAAATCTCTAGTTATTTTCTTGCTTACAGAAATACCCATAAAACAAAGCATGTCATTTACTTTTTTTTGCATTTATTTGTATCTTATTTTTGCGCTTTTTTACAGAACATATTTATATAGCTTCTGTCACTATTGAAATTGGAAGAAATGTACAGTTCACCCTTCTAGAGAATTCTAGGATTGTTTAAAGAGTGCTACAGCATTATGACGAGCTTACATGTAAGGCAGGTTACCTTATTGTTTTTATTGTAATATCCATAATAAACATGCACAAGTGATATAAGGGGGGATATTTATCAAGCCGTCAACCTCAAATACGCTGGAATTCTGCATCGTAATTGTGGCGAGCTTGATTCGACCTAGTTATCAAAGCCTACAGACCAGCAAAAGTTGAAATCTGTGACAAACATACGATCCGCCGGTCTCAATCCGACACAGATCGATGCTTACGTCATTACACATGTTCCGAATACACCTTGGACAATATTTGACACTTTTTTAAAGTTATCAAATAGTTAATCAGTATGCTTGCGGCTATTCCAGCCGTTTTCAATCCGCCACCCTGGAGGCCGCGGATGCCATAGGAATCAATGGGAGTCTGAAAGCAGCGAAAGCTTATGTTCGATGCTGCCAGATATCCCATTGATTTCTATGGTTGAAAACCAGTAAAGTTTACACCTAACACAAGCCCCGAGTCTAAACACCCCTAATCTGCTGCCCCGACACCGCCGCCACTAAATAAAGTTATTAACCCCTATCCCGCCGCTCCCAGACCCCACTGCAACTAAATAAAGTTATTAACCCCTATCCCGCCACTCCCGGACCCCGCCGCCACCTAAATAAATGTATAAACCCCTAAACCTCTGGCCTCCGACATCACTACCATTAACTAAACCTATTAACCTCTAAACCGCCAGCCCCCCACATCACTGTAAACTAAATTAAGCTATTAACCCCTAAACCTAACAACTTGCTAAATTTACATTAAAATTACAACATCCCTATCTTATAATAAATTAAAACTTACCTGTAGAATTAAAAGAAACTAATTTTAAACTATTAATTAACTTACCCTAACTATTATTCTAAAATTACATTAAACTACCAATTAAATTAACTATATTACATATTAAAAAAAACCTAACCCTACTCAAATTATTTAAATATACTACAGTATTAAAATTCACTAAATTACAAAAAAAATAAACACTAAGTTACAAAAAATAAAAAACACTAAATTATGAAAACAAAAAAACACAGTATCAAAAATAAAAACGAATTACACCTAATATAATAGCCCTATCAAAATAAAAAAGCCCCCCCAAAATAAAAAAAACCCTAGCCTACAATAAACTACCAATGGCACTTAAAACGGCCTTTTGCGGGCATTGCCCCAAAGAAATCATCTCTTTTACCTGAAAAGAAAAATACAAACATCCCCCAACAGTAAAACCCACCACCCAACCAACCAACCCTCCCCAAATAAAAAGCCTATTTATAAAACCTAAGCTCCCCATTGCCCTGAAAAGGGCATTTGTTTGGGCATTGCCCTTAAAAAGAGCATTTAGCTCTTTTACATGCCCAGACCCTACTCTAAAAATAAAACCCACCCAACAAACCCTTAAATAAACCTAATACTAACCCCTGACAATCCACTTACAGTTATCGAAGTCCGGACATCCATCTTCATCCAGGCGGCCTCTTCTATCTTCATCCATCCAGCGCAGAGCAGGTCCATCCTGAAGACATCCGGCGCGGAGCTCCTCTTAAATACAGTCGCCGCCGTTGTAAACTGGAACTTGAATGCAAGTGACATTGGCTGAAAGGTTCCAATCAGCCAATAGGATTAGAGCCACTAAAATCCTATTGGCTGTTCCGATCAGGATTTGTGTAGCTCTCATCGCCAATAGGATGTAAGCTCAATTCTATTGGCTGATTGGAACAGCCAATAGGATGAGAGCTGCTCAAATCCTATTGGCTGATTGGAACAGCCAATAGGATTTTAGCGGCTCTAATCCTATTGGCTGATTGGAACCTTTCAGCCAATAGGAATGCAAGGGACGCCATCTTGGATGACGTCACTTGCAATCAAGTTACAGTTTACGGCAGCAACCGTATTGAAGAGGAGCTCCGCGCCGGATGTCTTCAGGATGGACCCGCTCCACGCAGGATGGATGAAGATAGAAGAAGCCGTCTGGATGAAGACTTCGCCGGCTGGATGAAGATAGAAGAGGCCGCCTTGATGATGACTTCGCCGGCTGGATGAAGATGGATGTCCGGACTTCGATAACTGTAAGTGGATCGTCGGGGGTTAGTGTTAGGTTTATTTAAGGGTTTTTTTGGGTGGGTTTTATTTTTAGAGTAGGGTCTGGGCATGTAAAAGAGCTAAATGCCCTTTTAAGGGCAATGTCCATACAAATGCCCTTTTCAGGGCAATGGGGAGCTTAGGTTTTTTAGATAGGCTTTTTATTTGGGGGGGTTGGTTTGTTGGGTAGTGGGTTTTACTGTTGGGGGGTGTTTGTATTTTTCTTTTCAGGTAAAAGAGCTGATTTATTTGGGGCATTGGTAGTTTATTGTAGGCTAGGGGTTTTTTTATTTTGGGGGGGCTTTTTTATTTTGATAGGGCTATTAGATTAGGTGTAATTCGTTTTTATTTTTGATACTGTGGTTTGTTTTTTTCCGTAATTTAGTGTTTTTTATTTGTTGTAACTTAGTGTTTATATTTTTTTTTTGTAATTTAGTAATTTTTAATAGTAGATTTAAATAATTTGAGTAGGGTTAGTTTTTTTTTAAATATGTAATATAGTTAATTTAATTGGTAGTTTAATGTAATTTTAGTATAATAAATAGGGTAGGTTAATTAATAGTTTAATATAGTTTATTTTAATTCTAAAGGTAAGTTTTAATTTATTATAAGATAGGGATGTAATTTTAATGTAAAGTTAGCGGGTTGCTAGGTTTAGGAGTTAATAGCTTAATTTAGTTTATGGCAATGTGGGGGGCTGGCGGTTTAGGGGTTAATATGTTTATTTTGTTGTGGCGGGGTCCGGGGGCGACGGAATATGGGTTAATAACTTTATTTATTGGCAGTGGGGTCCGGGAGCGGCAAAATAGTGGTTAATAACTTTGAATAGTTGCGGCACTGTACAGATTTGAATTAATAATACAATATGTTGATGGGATATGTGAGCATACATGCTGGTTGTGGTTTCACACAGATACCATAATTTCCTCAGAAAAAATAAAATATAAAACAGACCTGTTTAACAATAATATTTCCATCCAAGCTTGTCAAAAATAATCTAATGATGTACTCTTCTTGACATTTAATGGTACTATCTCCACTTTTATGTAAAAAACAAACAGATGAGTAACTAGCAAACCCAACATCACTGTCAGCAAACCTAAACTGACCCTATGAGATGTCTAGAAATACAATACCATACACCCATTCTACACAGTAATACTCTTGTGCTGCACAGTGCAGTGCACATTAGCTAAGGTGGCACTTTAGCAAAAAAGAACTACCAGAAAATAATAATGCATTAATAATACATTGAATTTAAAGTTGTTAATGTTTTACATAATAATAATAATAATAGTAAAAATAATAATAATGATAACAGTTACAAATACAGTGATAAACATAAATTATATTAAAAGCTATTCATTTTGAAGTTTTGATTATCTTACTATTCATATTACCATTAGTAATGCATATCAGAAAAAAATATTACATAATGTATAATACGTTTATGCCAAAATATGACATTGAAACATCAATCAAATATTGTTGTTGTTATTATTGTTATTATATTAATTATATTATGATGGTTTTTGGGTGGAGATTTTGGACTGCATTGCAACAGGAAAGACATTACAGAACAGTCGTAAGACACTACTAATTCTTTCATTACCCACACTTGAGAGCAAAGTAAGTAGAGCCCTAGTCATGTTAAACAGTGCTAAAATGCTAATCCCGAAGCATTGGAAAACCAAAGTTATTCCAACAGTTGGGGAATAGCAGCGTCAAGTAGACACATTAATAGATCTGGTATCACCACATACAACAAGGAACAACAGACACAAACGTATGCTGTCACAATGGAATAAGAGCAAAGCACACTCAGGTTTAGGAAGAGACGGAGTTAGACAGTCAGAGTAGAAACTAGTATTATAACTCTTATTAGAGGAATATATTAAGGGTTTGCTTTTCATTTTGCTTCCAATGGTGATGAGAACTGGTTTGATTTTGTATTTTTCTTTCCAGCTACTTAAACTGGTTAAATTCATGTTTATTTACAGAACTGTACGTAACAAAATAAGTACATGGAAGATGCTTTTGAATGTTTCATTGAAATAATCCCTTGGACATTTTGTATTTTCAAAGAAAAGTTTATTGTATATGGCGCCAGGCCATATGTAAACATTAATATGTTCAACAGTTTGTAACATTTATTTGATCATCAATAAAGCTCTTTTGAAATTCAAAAAATAAAATAAAAATATTATTATTAATAATAGCATGAGTGATATCTATTAGAACTATTCTATAATAAAGATAAGGCTTATAAAATGTATTATTATTACTATTATTATTATTGCTAAAACTGCTGCTATGTTTTATAACTAGTTAATATGCTCTTTCAACAATTTGGGGCATATTTATCAAGCTCAGTATGGAGCTTGATGCCCCGTGTTTCTGGCGAGCCTAAAGACCGCTGCTTCATAACCTGTCCGCCTGCTCTGAGGAGGCGGACAGAACTCGCAAGAAATCAACCCGATCGAATACGATCGGGTTAAGTGACACCCCGTGCTAGCGGCCAATTGCTTAAAAATATATATAATCCCTTTATTACCCAATCCCTAGTTTTGCATAACCAACACTGATATATTAATATACTTTTTACTTCTGTGATTACCTTGTATTTAAGCCTCTGCAGACTGCTCCTTATTTCAGTTCTTTTGACAGACTTGCATTTTAGCCAATCAGTGCAGACTCCTAGGTAACTTCACGGGAATGAGCACAATGTTATCTATGTGTCACACATGAACTAGTGCTGTCTAGCTGTAAAAAAAACTTTCAAAATGCAGAGGTAATAGGAGGCCTTCAAGGGCTTAAAAATTATCATATGAGCCTACCTAGGTTTAGCTTTAAACAAAGAATACCAAGAGAACAAAGCAAATTTGATGATAAAAGTAATTTGGAACGTTGTCTAAAATTGCATGTCCTATCTGAATCATACAAGTTTAATATTTGCTAGACTGTCCCTTTAAAGTGCTATGTTACAGAATACTTCAGCAAAAGTACAATCTGTTTTCATTTCCTCAGTTAATATATCACTGCATTTCCATGTGATCAAATAAACCCACAACACATGAGATGAAACCTATCCACAAAACATTGTAACCGAGCCTGGTCAAAACCCCAGGAGGTTGATGGACCAGATGGCAACCTTGAAACATAAGGCCCAGTTTGCCATCCATTCTGTAAACAGGTCTAGTCTAGAAATATATTATACATAGCATTCTCAGAAAGACAGACTGCTATACTGGCCATAGAAAAAAGTCAAAGGGTTGTACTGGGTGATACAAGTACCTTGTGGAGTCTATTTTAGTGCATTTGTCCCTTCTACACAGATGAACTCAACCTGTAGAAATCCAAATCCAAGAATGGTTTATTCTCTATAAAAAAATAACCATATAAAGCAGGTTTTGTTAACCCTATAAACACAGAGGAAATAAATCTAGTGTTCTCCCCAGGACATTTTAAATTACAAAACCCCCATCTGATTTTATGAATATTAACCAATTTCATTGTTTGTTCTACAAATTATCATAATATCAATTTTGGTTAAATTATACATGTGCATTGTATACATTTATAAATAACAGAAAATGTTATAAAATTGCAAAGTATTACACTCCCCCTACCTGGCTACCACATAATATCACCCAACTTGCAACATTTTCTGTGAAGACCACTGAAATCATAATGGTAGTTTGGATAATCAAGACAATTAAAGAGTATAACTATGATGATGATGGTGATTTTTTTGTTATCTATTCACATATAAGAGCATATTCTTGGTTAAGAAGATCAATAGCTCTGCTTGTGAGAGGATTGTGAGTTTAGAGCCTTGAGAAATTACACAGTCAATCCAGCCAAATCAGTTCCTATGTTATTTTATGGGACGTATTCTCTGAAGCATGAAGAAGAGATGTGCAGCGTATCAGTAGATAGGAGCCATTTAGAATAGAAAAGATGGGGGAGTCTATTGAGTAGACTATGCCCAGTGTATACTTCAGTGGTTCAGTGGTGGGATTCAGTCGGTTCTCACCAGTTCTTGCAAAATTGTTCCTCAAATTTCCCAGGGTCTCAAGAACTGGGGGTTAGGTGATGCCATCTTCCTTAAAGGGACAGTATACCGTAAAATTGTTTTTCCCTTGATGCGTTTCCAGTCTCTTGTTATACCGGCAGCAGAGTATACAGCGTATTTGTTTTTTGTGCATTCTAGGGGGCCTAATTATTAATGTGCAAGCGGACAGGATATGATGTAGCATATCATGTCCGCCGCACATCGATAAATGCTTACAGCATACGCTGTCCGCATTTATCATTGCACCAGCAAATCTTGTGAACTGCTGGTGCAATGCAGCCCCCTGCAGATTCGTAGCCAATTGTCCGCTAGCAGGGGGTGTAAATCAACCCAATCATATTTGATCAGGTTAATTTCTGTCCGTGGCCTCAGAGCAGGCGGACATGTTATGGAGCAGCGGCGGCGGGTCGCCGGAAACAAGGGGCATCAAGCTCTATTCAGAGCTTGATAATTCACCCCTGTGTGTTTAAAATGTAAAACTACATTTGATCCCGGTGCTAACAGATTTTTTGAAGGACCTTAAGCCCAGTTCAATAATTGTGCTGCAATTGTGTAACCTCAATATACCAAAAATAAATTTCTTAAATGTCTCTAAGATTTAAAAACATTGAGTTTCTGTTCTCTTTTTAAATGTATGTATTTCAAGGTTTAAAAATATATATTTTCAAGTACATGTGACATTTTCCTGTTCAATCTGTGCTATATATAGAAGTATCGAAAGAAGAATTGAAGAGGCGGCTCCACATAGGCAATCGCCTAAGGCCTTACTCGAGGTGGGGCCTCACACAGGGGCATAGGAAAATGTGCCCTTTTTTCGTAGATAAAACAGCTCTTGGTGGCATAGTCATATAGTCAAATATCCATAGGCATGAGCAGGGGGTGGATCTAGGTGCATTATAATATAGGGATTCCTGCTGCAATAAGCCCTATGTTCATGAATGCCTAATCTGCTTAGTGCTCCCCCTTTGTTCAGCTGAAATGTGTGGTGAAGGAACTGCAGACAGCAGAGGAACAATATGGGCTCCCACTTGAACTCTCATGTAAAGTCACTCACTTGGCTTTATCTGCCTGGCTGATACGTTTGGTAGTAAAGCTCAGTACTTTTTGCCATACTTCTCTCCCCTGCAGCAAAAGAGCACTGAACTAGAGGGTAGTGTGACAGTTGCTCCCTCCTCAGTCACTCACTTTAGCTGAGCTGCCGGCAGTCCTATGTGAGGCTGTGAGCCCTTCCCCTGTTTAGGCAACTTATTATTGACAACCACACTGTGAGCAGTTACAGTCTGTGTTTGTTTATATTAACCCCCTAAATACCGGAACACACTGTGAAGCAATTGCATCTGTTGCTTGTGATAGCTGAACAATACAAGTGGTGTGTATGTGTATATCAGATTATGGCATTTTATAGCAATAGTTTGCACTGAAATGCTCTTTTAAACAACATAGATTTATGACTTTCCCTGTATTTTTATATATATTTTTAAAGGGGACAAATTGATTTCACTTTTAGGAGCCAATAAGAAAATTGAGCCAGCCACATACTTCTTAGGACTCAGATGACAGTGTTAGTGTATAGTTATATATGTAGAATAATGCAAAAAAGTTATTAGCCAGAAGTACAATTTCAGACTTGGGAGCCCATTTATCAAGCTCCGGACGGAGCTTGAGGGCCCCTGCAGGCTCGCCAGTAACACCAGTTATAAAGCAGCGGTCTAAAGACGGCTGCTCCATAACCTGTCAGCCTGCTCTGAGCAGGCGGACAGACATTGCCACAATTCAACCCGATCGAGTACGATCAGGTTGATTGACACCCCCCTGTTGGCTGCCGATTGGCTGCAAAGCTGCAGGGGGCGGCGTTGCACCAGCAGCTCACAAGATCTGCTGGTGCAATGCTGAATACGGAGAGCGCATTGCTCTTCACACTCAGCGAGGTCTGTCGGACCTGATCCGCACTGTCAGATCAGGTCCGACAGACCTTTGTTAAATAGGCCCTTTGGATTTGGTGACCCATGTATGAAAAATATTCAGTTTATACAAATTAATATATTGGGTTAAGTTTTGTCTATTTTTTTCTTTTGTGTGTTAAAGAGATATGAAATCCAACATTTTTCTTTAAAGGGATACTGAACCCAAATGTTTTCATTCATGATTTAGATAGAGCACGACATTTTAAGCAACTTTCTAATTTACTCCTATTATCAATTTTTCTTCCTTCTCTTGATATCTTTATTTGAAAAAGCAGAAATGTAAGCTTACAAACCAGCCCATCTTTGGTTCAGCACCTGGGCAGTGCTTGCTGATCGGTGGCTAAATTTAACCACCAATCAGCAAACGCTATCCAGGGTGCTGAACTAAAAATCGTTGGCTTGTAAGCTTACATTCCTGCTTTTTCAAATAAAGATACAAAGAGAACAAATAAACAATTATTGGTTATTTCTTTAGGTATTTTCTAAAAGTTCTTAATCCACATAAAAAAAAAGATAAACAAAAACATCAGTGAGATCAAAAGTCTGTAACCTAGTTTTTCTTTAACAATTTTTTAGGCAATTAGGTCACTAGGAAGCGTGCAACAAGCAGTTTTTACATGAGAGGAAGAGGTGTTTTAATGCTCCTTTAAGTATAATGAGCACAAAAAAACTAAAAACAAAAATGTGTCAGAACATATGTGTGAAACAGAACAGCAGTGACATGGTTAATAGACAAAACAAACCATATGAAACAGTAATAGTTATACTTGGTTGAACCTCTGCATCACTTGTTTTTAACAACATATATAAATAGATACACAGAGAAGAAGAGACAACAATGTTGTATTATATTCGTGCTCTCTTTATATATCTTTAACAATCAGGCAATTGTGAGTTGTTTCTGTCAGTCTGTCCTATAATTTGTTCTGCTTTATAAGAAACACAATTCATCTGACCACATAGGTCTTGAGTGTTGGACATCAGAAACTAAGGAAAATTAGATTATTCTGATTACTAGAAAAAGTGAAAAATGCAGCAAACATTTGCAAGGTTGACAATCCGTCACACACCAACCCTGACTATAATAAAAATAAATCAGAAGCCAGTGCGCTTGAACCTCATTTTTTAAGCATGACATTTTCCTCAACGTTTCTTTCCTAAATGTCACCCCTTTCTACAAGACTGAGTGATTTTATCCCCAGGGACAGTCAGTCATTCCAGGTCCGCTGCAACAGAGCACCAGCCTTGGATCATTTTATTTTTCAGACGTCAGATTAATCAGAGATATAATAGATCATCATTGAAACATTAAATTCAAGGAAAAGCTGGAACACATAGGGTCATCAAACTCGGCTAATGAATAGTCAACTATATGGTTTAGGTCTGTTATCACACTAGCATTGAACGTATGAACTGTTTTTGTGTTTTTCTTCCCCTTAATTCATTCCAGTGTTCTGCAGGTTTCACTGGCATAAAATGCCGAAGAAAAAAAATAAAATAAGAATGCTTGGGACAATCTTACAGTGAACTCTGATAATCAACATCAGAATTGCAAATATTGCACTATTAAAATGTTGCACACATGATCCAGGCAGAGCATAAAGTTTTAAACAGCTTACTTATTTTTTTTTAAATTTGCTTCAATATCTTGGAATTCTGTATTGAAGAAGCAGATATACACGAATGGTAGCTAGCTGAACACATCAGATGAGCCAGCGACAGGAGCATCTATGTGCAGCGACCAATCAGAATCTAGCTCTCAGTAGTGTATTGCTGACCTTGAGCCTAAGGGGGAGATTTATCAAGCAGCAGATGCTGCCTTGCTCTGCCCGATGTTTCCTGCTCGCCGGAAACATAAGTTAAAAAGCAGCAGTTGTAAGACCACTGCTCCCTAACTTATCCGCCACCTCTGAGGTGGGGGACTGCAATCATCCCGATCAGATACGATCGGGATGATTGGCATCCACTGCTAGTGGATGATTGGCCGCGAATGTGCAGGGGGGCGGCATTGGACAACTGCCAAAAACAATCCTGAATGGAATGAAAAAGAGGCGCCAATAGGGTGATAACGTATATACAAAGGTCAATAGCAGCAAGCGACGATGATTATACTCACAAACGAAGCGGCACTGATTTGCGCCAGACACAGCAGTCGCCCGGCAGACCAGCACTCGATAGAAACTCCAGGCGGTCACGTGGGACACTTCAGCCAATTAGGTCCGGGAACACGTCCACACCTTTCTCCTAACGGCCACTCCACCAATCCACAGACGATCTGGGTACACACCTTTCTCCCTTAGGAGCACAGTGGAATGCCTGTATTCAGTGAATACTTGGTGAGACAAGCATTGGACAAGAAATGCTTGTGCGATGTTAAATTCCGACAGCGTATGCTGTTGTTATTTAGCGATGCAGGGCGGACATGATTCGCTATAGCGAATCATGTCCGCCCCGGGGTTTGATAAATCAACCCCTAGGAATGATTTCAGTAAAGGGTGCCAAAAGAACAAAGCAAAACAGATAATAGAAGTCAATTAAAAAAACATTTAAGATTGTAAACTTAGTTTTGACTTTACTGCCCCTTTAATATTTATGATCTATGCATATTTATTGTTTTAATTTCAAACATATGAATAACACCAGATACCATATGGTTTGCAAATGCTTTCAGATTTTTCCACCATTTTTTTTAACCTAAAAGCATCTCAGGATAGTCTAGTCAAAATTAAACTTTCATGATTCAGATAGAGTATGCAATTTAATGCAACTTTCTAATTTACTCCTATTATGAATGTTTCTTTGTTCTCTTGGTATCTTTATTTGAATTTAAGCTTAGTTGCCGGCCCATTTTAGGTTCAGCACCTGGATAGCCCTTGTTGATTGGTGAATACATTTTGACACTAATCAGAAAGTGCTACCCAGGCGCTGAACCAAAAATGGTCTGGCTACTATGCTTACATTCTTGCTTTTTCAAATACAGATACCAAGAGAACGAAGAAAAATTGATAATAGGAGTAAATTTGCCTGCTCTATCTGAATCATGAACGTTTAATTCTGACTAGACTATCCCTTTAATTAATTATTGAATTAATTAAATAAAAAAGGGAGCATTGGAACTGTCAATAAATAATATAAAATGCTATGAAATGCAATGTCTGTTTATTAATTATGACACTGTATTGAGATAAAACCTGCCACTGTATGTGACATACTCATTCTGCTAAATTTCTCAGTGAATTATGCTCCTCTAAGCAGAAAAAATCTTAACACTTTTTTAAATTTAAAAGGACAAGAAACACTTTGAAATGGTAATATAAAATGATAAATCTTATATATAAAAACTCTGCAATATACTTTCATTATTTATCTCCCCCCCCCCACACACTTTTCCTCTAATCCATTCTGACATTGTGAGCATTTCAGTCCCTGTTAGCAATGGAAGTGCAGAGCACTGTTATATTCCACACCAGGGCCGGACTGGAAAATCAGACAGGTCCTGGAAATGTTTGAAGACTGGCCCCAGCACCCCACCCCCTGGTCCCGCCTCCAACTCCGGCCCCACTTTTACCCCCCTACCTGTCCTAGGGCCTCTTTTTAGCTGCCACAGGCCCCCACTCTCTCGTCCGTAGTGGAGAAGTCAGCAACAGCAACAGCAGCCCACCAGGAAAAGTCCCGGTATTCCAGCTGGTCAATCCGGCACTGTTCCACACAGCCATTGGCTGCACATTCTAGTGACCTATTTATAATTGTCCCTAATTGGCTACAGCAGAGAAGTTAACTTAAGTTACAACATGGCAGCTCCCATTGTTTTATAGACACAATGGGGTAAATTTATCAAACAGTCAATCTGCCCCAATGCATCTGTTTCCGTGCGAGCCTTTAGGCTCGCCGGAAACAGGAGTTAAGAAGCAGCGGTCTTAAGACCGCTGCTCCTTAGCTCATACGCCTCCTCTGAGTTTGCGGACAGCAATCCGCCCGATCATGTACGATCGGGTTGATTGACACCCTCTGCTAGCGGCCGGTTGGCCGCGAATCTGCATGGGGCGGCATTCCACAAGCAGTTCACCAGAACTGCTTGTGCAATGTAAAATTCCGACAGCATATACTGTCGGCATTCAGCGATGTATGGTGGACATTGGTGAGCCACCTGCCCGGTATCACCGGGACAGTCTCGGTCTGGGACTGAATGTCCCATGTCCCGGAACTACTATCAAATGCCCCGGGTTAAGAGCTCCCCTGGTGCAGCAGTGAGCACAGATTAAAAAAAAATAGCTGGCCAGGGGAGCTCTTAGCTCGGGAGGAGAGACGAAGCCTGGAGTGTGTGGGAGGGGGGAAGACTCAAGGCACCACAGGGATGTGAAATATTTCAGTTAATTGTTTTAATTGATTTACTTGACATTTCACTTCAGCATTATTATTTTTTACTGTAAGAACAACCATGTTCGCAACTACATATCAATATATTTATATACTTTAGTTTAAAAAAGTTGTTCCATTATATTTATGTATCGATTACAGCATAACTATGCAAACATTCTAGAACTACATTTCCCATCATAAATAGAGGGGACTATTTAACAGAGGCTTATAGGATCCTTAATGACCCAATGACATATAAAAAATTAAATTTTGATCCCACTCTCAAGTATAAAAAAAGAGTTGAACAACATCCTGAAAGAAGCTAAAAACAATAATATCTTGAATAATGACGAATTCAACTTTTTATCTGAAAATTTTCCATCTATACCCACATTTTACCACCTGCCAAAGGTTCACAAAACCTTAGTTTCACCGCCAGGCAGGCCAATCATCTCCGGAATTGGCTCTCTAACCAATAATCTTTAAATTTACATAGACCACTATTTACAACCAGTGGTACAAAAAACTAGGGCATATCTCCGAGATACCATACACACCATAAATATTTTTCAAGGAATGAATTGGGAAAGTGACTAATTATGGATTGCATGTGATGTATCTTCAATATATACATGCATCCCACATGATCTTGGTATAAAAGCAATAAACAAGACCCTAAATAGAGACATTAAGTCAACGATACACTTAGAATTCATTCTAGAAAGCATTAGCTTCATACTTTCGCATAATTATTTTGTTTTTAACGAGCAATTTTTCAAACAGATACAAGGAACTGCGATGGGGATGACTTTCGCCCCATCTTATGCGAATCTTTACATGCACAACTTTGAAGATAAATACATCTGGTCCAACAATCCATACATTAATAATCTCATTTGTTATTACAGATACATAGACGATGTAATTATAATATGGAAAGGCAGTGAAGTTAAGAGCAAAGAATTCATAAACCATATGAATTCTAATACTTTTAATCTCAAATTTGTATCCAAGATCGATAAAGAACAGATTGAGTTCCAAGACTTAGTATTATTCGCAGATGAAAATAACAAGGTGGCAGTTAAGAATTTTCGCAAACCTACAGATAAGAATGGCTTTCTTAACGCCAAAAGTGGTCATTTACCCAGGTGGAAAACCAACATACCCCTGGGTCAATACCAGAGAATCAAAAGGAACTGTACCAGGGATAGTGATTTTAAACATGAAGCAAACATTTTAGATGCCAGATTCTTGGAAAAAGGCTATGAAGTAGCCACAATCCAACAGGCTAAAGAAAGGGTACAACTAATGGACAGGAAAACATTACTACAACCACGCAAAATAGAAAAACAACATGGTAACAAAGATAATGTTAGATTTGTAACAACTTTCAATCAGGGTTCTAAAGAGATCCAGAACATATTAAGCAAACATTGGGGGGTATTAAAAGCAGATCCCATTTTAGGAAGGATTTTATCAGACAAACCATTAGTCACGTTTAGGAAAAACAATGATTTTAAAAACATACTAGCACCCACTAAACTACGCCAAACAGGGAAATCAAAAACAAGTACCACTACCCTACAATGGTTACAACAAAAACCTGGTACATACAAATGTGGGGTAGCAAGATGTGGGATGTGTAAATATATAGATAAGAACATAAATTTTACTAGTTCAGGAGGTACAAAAACTTTTAAACAAAAATATAAATGCAACTGCAGCACTACATTTGTAGTGTATCTTTTGAGCTGCAGCTGTAAGATGATTTACATAGGGAGAACCAAAAGAAACATACATACTAGATTCAATGAACACATTAATAACATTAAAAATGGTCTAAAAACACATGGTGTACCTGAACATTTTAGATTATATCACAACTCTGATCCCAAGTGTTTAAAAATCCAAGTTATAGACTGGATTCCGCCAAACAAATATCCTAACAGGCTACTGACACTAAGACGCAGAGAATCCTTTTGGATATACCAACTGGACGCTATGCACCCTGCTGGCTTAAATTTAGAACTAGATTTACAGGCATTTATGTAATTATTTTAGTAACGCCCCCCCTAATTAGTGACCCCATTAGTTGATACTAATAACAATACTTTATTTATCAAATATCTAACAAAGATTCATTATTTACTTTTTATCAATTTTTAACTACATCTTTTTACACAGACCAGATTCTGTATTTGACAACTTTAACAATTAAATTTGGCTCTACAATGCTGACATCTTTTTGAGCCTTTTAGTGAAGTATTACCATTTTAAATCATAGAGTTATTCAATTCAGAAACATTATCATATTATGTTCATTTTTTTTAGGTTTCTATCTACATAAGATTGTACATTTTTAAACTGTTTTAATGGTTGTTTTTATTAATGTATATTTTTTATTAATGTATTTACTTATTTGCAACACATCTGATCTTAGCATTCAGCTGTGTTATCCTGTCAGGGATTGGAAAACAGGTTGTAACACAGGTGGCATTTGATAGGCTGACCTATGAACCTTCCCTGTATCAGCTCCTTTATAAGCCGGTTGGAGCACAGAACAGAATCACTCTTGACAAAGTCTGGGCGAACCCAAACGAAACGCGTAGAGACATTGTTATAATATTCTATGACTATCTGCATTAACACTGCATCCACTGACACCATTTGGAAGGTGTTTTCAACAAGTACAGTGTGGATTTTTGCGGCATTCTTTACCTTAGAAATTGCTTTAATACATGCTTAAAACTTGTCATGTGCACTTACTGTTTAAATAAATTGTTTTTCACTTGAGTCAGGCTGCGCCTGTCCCATTTTTTCTACTTTCATTTCCCATCATGTCACTACATCTGCTAGAGATTGCTCCATCCGACTTATGGTACAGAAGCCGTTAGTGACTGGGCGGAGATTCAAGACTAGAAGCCGTGGCCGGGAGGGGAAGTAGGTGAAGAGGATTGATTTGTCAAATCCTGCACTGCGTAGCTGTGATGCGCATAACCGTGTGCACAGATTTATTAGTGCCATCTAAGGAGAAAAACAGCAGAGGTGCGTGCAGCCAGTCCAGTTAGGTAACAGCACAGCACAGAGGTACAATTTACAAACCCGTTACCTGGAGACTAGCTTCTTATGTAATGTACCACAGGGTCACATTGTGCTCTAAGTCAGGGTGTTCTCATGTAATGTACTGGCTGTGGCTTATATATATATATATAATATTTATATATAAAGCGTATATATATATATATATATATATATAATATATATAATATTTATATATATATATATATATATATATATAACATTTTTATATATAAAGTGTGTATATATATATATATATATATACACATATATACACATAAAAATATATATATATATATATATATATATATATATATATACACACACACATAATATATATATACAGTATATATATATATATATATATATATATATTAAAAAAAAAAAATATATATATATATATACAATTCAAGTAAAGGATAAGCACTCTTTTACCCCAGGTCGGGATAAGCATATACCATGGTGCATGTGTCAGATATAAACAGTCCAGAGCAAAGACAGCACTCACTGGATTTAAGTAAAAAATTACTTTTATTGAAAAAAGTTAAACGCATAGTCCCAAGACGTTTCGGTGTCCACAGACACCTTTGTCAAATGGCATCACCCAGCTTGAGGACCGTTGTATAATTCTGACATCCGGGAGGCAGAGTAACATATCTCCTATCAAGCAGTCTTATATACCCTCAAATTACTTGTCAAACGATCCAAATTGCCTGCATTCGTGAGGCCACGCCCCTTCCTGTTTGCTGCTCCTTTACAATTGGATGTAGACACGCTCACACCCCTCCAGTATTTGTTTTACATGCACATGGCTAATTAGCATATCCGGAACTGTGCAGGTCATCATCACAGTTCCTGGGTGTGAACACATGTAAATACTGCTTGAAGGAAAAAAGAACAGCTTTTAAAAACGCAGCTGCTGATGTGTAAACACATTCAACACTGTCATGGTACAGCACATGGTATAGGAAAAGAAAGGCAGACAAATTGTATGGTATACATTATATGCTTAACCCCATCCTTGTTATGCAGAGTGAGAGTTATAAAGATTGGCTTTAAATTCCTAAATCTTTGAATGTCCTTTGTTTAAAAGCACTTGTGTATATATACAAATCCCAGCAATGTCATTTTTGTGTGCAGGGATATTTACCACAAATAGATATAGATAGATGAGTATCAACAGATCAAGAACACTAGCCAATAAATGGTCCAAAGTCCATCTTTAATGTCCTTTGTTGAAAAGCACATGTATGTATGCACAAATCCCAGCAATGTCCTTTTTTGTGGGCAGAGATAACTACCACAAATATATATAGAGAGATGAGTATCAACAGATCAATAACACTAGCCAATAAATGGTCCAAAGTCCATCTTAAATGTTCTTTGTTGAAAAGCACATGTGCGTATGCACAAATCCCGGCAGTGTCCTTTTTGTGTGCTGGGATGACTACCACAAATAGATGTAGAGAGATCAGTGTCAACAGATCAAAAACACTAACCAATAAATGGTCCAAAGTCCATCTTGCTGTTAAGACCCCTTGGGTCTACTGTATCCATGGTATAGATCCACTTGGTTTCGATCTGCAGTAGCCTTCTCCCTCTGTCTCCCCATGCTATTAGGGAGGCACATGATCAATGATCATAGTCTTCAGACTGGAGGCATTATGTTTGTGCAGAGCAAAGTGTCGGGCCACCGGCTGTTCAGAGGTACCGCTCTTAATGGCCTCCCTAATAGCATGGTGATGGTAAGCCATCCTCTCCTTGAAAGTATTAGTGGTCTTCCCATTATAAAAAAGGGAGCAAGGACAAATTAGTAGATAGATCACAAAATTGCTATTGCAGGACAACCTATGCCGGATCTTAAATCTCCTCTTGGTGTGGGGGTGTTGGAAGCTGTCACCTGTCAGCATCCCATTACAGGTGATGCAATCCCCACACTTGAAGCACCCTTGTGGGTTTAAGCCAGGTGTCCTTCTGATATGAGCCACTTGGGTCCGTCTTTACCAGGATATCCCGAATATTTCGTGCTCTGCGGTATACCACCCGTGGTGGTCTCTTCTTCCACTGTGTTAGCTGTTTGTCCGTGGGTAAAATGTCCCATTTATTGTGAATGGCTTTATGCACTTGTTCATGCATTGGAGAGTAAGTTATAATGAAGTTCAAATTTGAGTCCTCTTTAGTTTGTGGTAGTCGATCCCTATAAAGTAGGGTCATTTGTGTTTCCTGTGCTAGCTTCACTCCCGCCTTGTCTATATCAGTAGACCGGTATCCTCTTGCCAATAGTATATTGCACATAGTGTCAAATTGTTGTTGGAGAATTTCAGGCTCTGAGTTATTCCACACCACTCGGGTAAGTTGCGAGAGCACCATTTCCATCTTTTGGTGTTGTGGATGGCAGCTACTGGATAGTAACAGAGTTTATATCCATGGGCTTGGAGAATAGAGACATGCCAAAGCGATACCCCCCATTCTCAAAATCCTTGAGAATATTTAGGTCAAGAAAATGAATGCTGTTGGAATCATATTCTAACTTTAGTCTGATAGGTGATTTGGCACTATTCAGATCATAGGTCCACTGTTCGAGTTGCCTCTCAGTGCCTGTCCAAACAAGGAACAGATCATGTATATACCTAGTGTATAAAGAAATATGTGGATGTGTTAGAGGTTTCATAGTAAGCAGCTCATAGCCCAACATAAAAAGATTAGCATAAACCAGGGCCATATTTGACCCCATGGCCGTGCCGGATAATTGGAGGAAAAAATCCTTCTCGAATTTAAAATAATTCTTAGTGAGACAGTGTTCCATGAGCTCTAAAAGAAACTCTAACACAGGACCAGAATAGTGACTAGATTCACTCACAATGGTTTTGACAGTTTCCAACCCCTCAGAGTGTGGGATCACAGTATAGAGACTGTCAACATCCATAGTGACCAAAATATCATTGGCTTGCAGAGTAGTATGTTGCTTTAATTTACGAATCATACTGGAAGAATTTTGTAGGTATGAGAATGAGTTACAGACCACCGGTTGCAAATGGTGATCAATAAACTTAGCAATGCCAGAGAAGATAGATCCTCTGGCAGACACAATTGGTCGGCCCGGGGGATTAACCAGACCCTTGTGTATCTTTGGGAGTAAATATAGTATCGGTGTAATCGGATGTTCGACACCCATGAAATCAAATTCAGACTGAGTAATAATGTTAGACTGTAATGCAAACATAAGTGTCTGATCTATAGATTTTATATGGATGTTGACAGTCTATATACTGTGATCCAACACTCTGAGGGGTTGGAGACTGTCAAAACCATTGTGAGTGAATCTAGTCACTATTCTGGTCCTGTGTTAGAGTTTCTTTTAGAGCTCATGGAACACTGTCTCACTAAGAATTATTTTAAATTCGAGAAAGATTTTTTCCTCCAATTATCCGGCATGGCCATGGGGTCAAATATGGCCCCGGTTTATGCTAATCTTTTTATGTTGGGCTATGAGCTGCTTACTATGAAACCTCTAACACATCCACATATAGATGATCTGTTCCTTGTTTGGACAGGCACTGAGAGGCAACTCGAACAGTGGACCTATGATCTGAATAGTGCCAAATCACCTATCAGACTAAAGTTAGAATATGATTCCAACAGCATTCATTTTCTTGACCTGAATATTTTCAAGGTTTTTGAGAATGGGGGGTATCGCTTTGGCACATCTCTATTCTCCAAGCCCACGGATATAAACTCTTTGTTACTATCCAGTAGCTGCCATCCACAACACCAAAAGATGGGAATTGTCCTCTCGCAACTTACCCAAGTGGTGCGGAATAACTCAGAGCCTGAAATTCGCCAACAACAATTTGACACTATGTGCAATAAACTATTGGCAAGAGAATACCGGTCTATTGATATAGACAAGGCGAGAGTGAAGCTAGCACAGGAAACACAAATGACCCTACTTTACAGGGATCGACTACCACAAACTAAAGAGGACTCACATATGAACTTCATTACAACTTACTCTCCAATGCATGAACAAGTGCATAAAGCCATTCACAGTGGAAGAAGAGACCACCATGGGTGGTATACCGCAGAGCACGAAATATTCGGGATATCCTGGTAAAGACGGACCCGAGTGGCTCATATCAGAAGGACACCTGGCTTAAACCCACAAGAATGGGATGCTTCAAGTGTGGGGATTGCATCACCTGTAATGGGATGCTGACGGGTAACAGCTTCCAACCCCCACACCAACAGGAGATTTAAGATCCGGCATAGGTTGTCTTACAATAGCAATTTTGTGATCCATCTACTAATTTGTCTGTGTTCCCTTTTTTATATTGGGAAGACCACTACTACTTTCAAGGAGAGGATGGCTAACCATCACCATGCTATAAGGGAGGCCATTAAGAGCGGCACCTCTGAACAGCCGGTGGCCCGACACTTTGCTCTGCACAAACATAATGCCTCCAGTCTGAAGTCTATGATCATTGATCATGTGCCTCCCATGAAGAGAGGGGGAGACAGAGGGAGAAGGCTACTGCAGATCAAAACCAAGTGGATCTATACCATGGATACAGTAGACGGAAGGGGTCTTAACAGCAAGATGGACTTTGGACCATTTATTGGTTAGTGTTTTTGATCTGTTGACACTGATCTCTCCACATCTATTTGTAGAAGTCATCCCAGCACACAAAAAAGGACACTGCTGGGATTTGTGCATACATACATGTGCTTTTCAACAAAGGACATTTAAGAGGGACTTTGGACCATTTATTGGCTAGTGTTCTTGATCTGTTGATACTCATCTCTGTATATATATTTGTCATAGTTATCTCTGCTCACAAAAAAAGAAATTGCTGGGATTTGTGCATACATACATGTGCTTTTCAACAAAGGACATTCAAGATGGACTTTGGGCCATTTATTGGCTAGTGTTCTTGATCTGTTGATACTCATCTCTCTATATCTATTTGTGGTAAATATCCCTGCACACAAAAAAGACATTGCTGGGATTTGTATATATACACAAGTGCTTTTCAACAAAGGACATTCAAAGATTTAGGAATTTAAAGCCAATCTTTATAACTCTCACTCTGCATAACAAGGATGGGGTTAAGCATATAATTGTGTCTGCCTTTCTTTTCCTATACCCTGTGCTGTACCATGACAGTGTTGAATGTGTTTACACATCAGCAGCTGCGTTTTTAAAAACTGTTTTTTTTCCTTCAAGCAGTATTTACATGTGTTCACACCCAGGAACTGTGATGATGACCTGCACAGTTCCGGATATCCTAATTAGCCATGTGCATGTAAAACAAATACTGGAGGGGTGTGAGTGTGTCTACATCCAATTGTAAAGGAGCAGCAAACAGGAAGGGGTGTGGCCTCACGGATGCAGGCAATTTGGATCGTTTGACAAGTCATTTGAGGGTATATAAGACTGCTTGATAGGAGATATGTTACTCTGCCTCCCGGATGTCAGAATTATACAACGGTCCTCAAGCTGGGTGATGCCATTTGACAAAGGTGTCTGTGGACACCGAAATGTCATGGGACTATGCTTTTAACTTTTTTCAATAAAAGTAATTTTTTACTTAAATCCAATGACTGCTGTCTTTGCTCTGGACTATATATTTATATATATATATTTTCTTTGCTCTGGACTATATATATATATATATATATATATATATATATATATATATATATATATATATATATATATATATATAAAATCATTATAGAAAACTAGCACATCTAGCACACAGAGAAATGCACTCACAGGAACGAACAACCAGCTCAATAACACTGTTAGCCTGTTCTATAGCGCAGAGAAGAACTTTCCTGTAGTATATCAGTCTGATCCCGCCTATTACGGTCAGTCCAGCGCCGAAATACCAGGCAATTCCTCTCTGAACAAGGAACACAGCAACCCCAGACGATTGTTTCGGCCTTCATTGGGGCTCGTCGGTTAGATGTAGCCATATTCCTCTAAGCACACTGAGCAAGGAGTCCACGTCTGGTTGCCCCTTTTTTCCATAGGGAGACTAAATACACATAGAGAGATATGCATATATATATCTATAATATATATAATATAATATACACAAGTCCTTAACAAGCGGTCTCTATTTTGATTCATATAATATAATATATATATATATATATAATATATGAGGCCGCAAGACGCCAAGCCCCAAGCCTCGACCCCTCCACCCCTATTTAAAAAGTGTCCAGAAATTTTCTGGGAAAAAGGTGGCAACCCTAGGCGGACATGATCCGCTACAGCCCCTAAAACTTTACATTTATTTTGAGAATATTTAAACAACTAATGAAACTTTAAAAAGTACATCTACATATTATTCTTTTTTTGACTGCATCATTCTATCTAGCATTTATTTAGTGTTTAATTTGCCTTTAATATCTAATAACTCCAGGTGGGGAACAATCTTCTGGTGAAGCAACACGTAAAATCATGCAATATGTAAGTACACCCCTTGTAGACACAAGTGAGCAAGACCAGACTACTTTGGAGTAAAGGGTTGCAAGTTGTCCTATGCAGCTCTACTTCTGGCAGATGCGGCTTCAAATTACCAGCACTGCTGGCAGTAGTTTTACATAGGACATATGGTGCATCTTCTATTGGATGCACCAGCCGCCTGTCAAACTCAGTCATAAGAAATTCTTAGATGGAGGCAGCCTTGATGCAAGTAACGGAGTCACCAAAAAAAGTAAAATTACAATGGATATCTTTATTTTTTATTCCAAATACTGACATCAATATGTATATATTAATAGATTCAGAGGGGCATATGTATCAAGCTCCGAATCGAGCTTGATGCCCCGTGTTTCATAAAGACCGCTGCTCCATAACCTGTCCGCCTGCTCTGAGCAGGCGGACAAACATCGCCGGAAATCAACCCGATCGAGTACGATCGGGTTGATTGACACCCCCCTGCTGACGGCCCATTGGCCGCAAGTGTGCAGGGGGCGGCGTTGCACCAGCAGCTCTTGTGAGCTGCTGGTGCAAGGCTGAATACGGCGAGCATATTGCTCGCCGTATTCAGCGAGGTCTGGCAGATGTGATCGGCACTGTCGGATCAGGTCCGCCAGACTTTCATAAATAGGGGCCAGAGTGTGTGAAATCATTTATGTGAATTTACCATCACTTTAAGCATATTATAGAAACTGAAAGCTCTGTGAACAAACAAAAGGGATATTTGGAATCTCAGACCCCTTTATAGCAATCGGTAGTAAACAAGAATAATCTATTTTTTTTTATTTTTTTTTTAATGGAGGACAAATTATTTTAGAAAAAAAGAACGTATTTCTTTTAGCAAATTATTTTCTCTCAATATGTGTTTAACTCTTACTAAAAATTCTACAGTCACGGCTGTGTGCCTGGTCAACTATAATGGCAGTCCACTAATCAAGGACAGCATACATATCTATCCTTAGCTCAGAAAGCAGGGGAGTGAGCCAAGTGTGCAGCTTTGTCTATGTGTTTAAACAGATGATGAGAGAAAATATTTTGTTTAAAGGGACAGTACACACACCCCTGTATATTTACGGTGCCTGTGCATATTTACCAGCTCCTCGGTTTTCAATCTCCTAATAAAAATTTGTCAAGCCTTGATTTAATCCAGCATCTTAAACCCTACTGCATTACCACTTTTCTGCAATATCCAGTTCTATGAAATTTGGCAGCACTTTACAAATAAATGATGATAATAACAATAATGTCAGGCTACCTGTGACAAGAGGTACTCTCCCTTTTCATGCCCGCTAGTTGGCGTCAGGTGTAAATACACTCAGGTAATGGTATTAATTACACTAATTATAACTAGTAAATAAAGACCATCCTGAGTAGGATCCAGGAACAGGACAAAAGAAAAATACAAAAGGAAAATTTATGACAAGGTCAATATACAGGACTAGTAGGAACAGTGCAGAATCCATAAGCATAAATATACGTTATTCTGTACTATTGCCCTTTAAAAGGATATGAAACCTAAAATGTTTCTCTCCTGATTCTGATAGAGCAAGTCATTTTAAACCACTTTCTTATTTACTGCTATTATCAAGTTGTCTTTGTCCTCTTGGTGTCTTGTTTAAAAGTAGGGACATTTGCTAAGGAGCAGCAGTTTGCAGGAATGTTATCCATTTGCATGAGCCCTAGATGACAGCTATATTTTCCAGATGCCTACCTAGGTATCTCTTCAACAAAGAATAGTATGGGAACAAGGCAAATTTGATAATATAAGTAAATTGGAAACTTTTTTAAAACTGTAAGCTATGTCTGAATCATAAAATAAAATATTTGGGTTTTATATCCCTTTAAAGGAACATAGATTTTTATTTGCATAAATGTGTTGTAGATGATCCATTTATATAGCCCATCTGGGTGTGTTTTTGTAAAAGTTTATAGTTTTGCTTATTTTTTTAAAAAATGTGCTGATTTTCTCCTAACCAAGCCCCAAAGTTTTAGATATATAGTGAGGTATACAGACTTCAGACTGCTTCTGCTTGTATAATGAGTCTTTTTCATATGCAGAGAAGGGGGAGGGGGTACATTCTGCTCTCAGCCCCTTTTAGTGGGTGTCTCAGGCTAATCTCATCAACATTGCGAAATTGAGAGTATGTTTTTAAAAGGTTTTATACTGGATTTTTAGATCAGTATATGTGCATATTCTTCTTTATAGCAGTGTCTATTACATGCAGTTAAATCATTTTGGTGTATATTGCCCCTTTAAACCAACATCTCAAGTAAATAAATTATTTTGTACTGTTTCCCTTCCTTTAAATTAACATACAAGGTGAAAAAAAATTAAATGTGTCAACACTTTGATTCCTGCATGCAGGGCCGCCACTAGAAATTTTGGGACCCCTGACTTAACCATTGATCAGGCCCCCCCCCCCACTGCAATTTTTGACCAATTGACTAAAAACGTATATGCACTTTATTCTTAAGTGTCTATTTAAACTTGGAAATGTTGTAAAGGTAGTAATATACACACACAGACACACTCATACACTGAAACACACACACACACACTCACACATAAGGATTCACATATAGACACTCTAGCAGACACGCAAAGAAACACACTCAAACACAGACCCAAACAGACATTCAGCACTTGTTTACACTGACTTGACAAGTAATGAGGTAAACTACAATTTTGTAAAAAAAAGGAGATTTAGAAAACAAAATATGGAGTTCTGATTATCTTTTTGTAAAGGAAGATACCAACTAAATGATGACAACAGCATGCAGTGGCTGAAAGGAAGGGCCCTGAACTGCCTAAACAGTAATTTAAAGGTTAATGGATTGTTAAATGGATTGGTGACTTCCGGAAAGGTCTTGTTAGTCTCAAAGTCTGTAGAAAGATGTGAATAATCAGTAGAAAAGGTCAAAATGTCCTAAAAAGGAACAGACAATGGACAAACTGAGCAACCTTAGTCTGAGAGTATAGCATTTTATGCAGATGTAAAAATCTTAGATAAAATGCCTCCTTGCATCTGGAAAGTCCTTGCATAAAGGGGAAGTAAACTGGAATGTAATATATATATATATATATATATATATATATATATATATATATATATATATATATATATACCATTTGTGTGTTGAGGAGGAAACATTTCTGCATGGTTTTAAATATAGAATTTCTACAGCATTGTCAAATAATCATTAATACACTGCTGCTAAAAAAATGTGTTTTTATGGACCCCTGGCCCCACCATACAACTACTACCACACTGAAGTTACAATCCAAAATTGCACAAAGAAATAAAAAACATTTGCTAAGTAAGTCCTACCTCCTCTGCAAATGAAAGTGATCTGTCGTCTGACTCAGGCACACACTGTACAAACAAAGTGCCAAGTCTGTCTCACACTGTGCATAGTGGTTTAGTGCACACTCAAAAATCCTCTCCAATGCTAATACTTTACTCCTTGTAATAACATTTCCCATGCTCAATTAGCACTCTGCTGTAGTACCCACTGGTGGCTGCCAAAATGTAAATGAAAAAAAAAAAAAATTTTTTTTTTTATTTAGTTCTTGCCTCATGGGGCCCCCCTGGCCCATTGGGCCCCTAACAGGAGTCACCCCTGTCACCCCCTGATGGCGGCCCTGCCTGCATGTCTTTGCTTTCAGGTGGCAAAATAAATAAAGTGTATTTAAAAGTTGCTTTACTATGTATAATTAAACATTTTATATTACAATCTCAAAGTGTTTCTGTCTCTTTAACTAATATTTTTTTCCCTTAAAAAAACAGGCCCAGGACCACAGAGCTGCATGCTATCATTATTGCTTTCCCCAAAGCTTGATAAAGTATTATTATCCTTTTTATATAGCATCTACAATTTATTGAGCTCTTACAAGGATAAGAGCACACAAACACACCGTAAAATACAATGTCACATTACAGGTGTATATATAGTAAATCCATTAGAAAAGGGAGACTGTGTTTAAAGGCAAACTGATGTCTTACAAAGCCAATGTTCAATGTGCATCAAAAGTGTTAAAGGCATACATTTAGTTATATTGCTTGAGATACCACATTCATTACAAGCAGGCATGCATTTAGTAATATTGCTTGAGATACCACATTCATTACAAGCAGGCATACATTTAGTTATATTGCTTGAGATACCACATTCATTACAAGCAGACACACATTTAGTTGTATTGCTTGAGATACCACATTCATTACAAGCAGGCATACATTTAGTAATATTGCTTGAGATACCACATTCATTACAAGCAGGCATAGATTTAGTAATATTGCTTGAGATACCACATTCATTACAAGCAGACACACATTTAGTAATATTACTTGAGATACCACATTCATTACAAGCAGGCATAGATTTAGTAATATTGCTTGAGATACCACATTCATTACAAGCAGGCATACATTTAGTAATATTGCTTGAGCATACATTTAGTAATATTGCTTGAGATACCACATTCATTACAAGCAGGCATGCATTTAGTAATATTGCTTGAGATACCACATTCATTACAAGCAGGCATACATTTAGTTGTATTGCTTGAGATACCACATTCATTACAAGCAGACACACATTTAGTTGTATTGCTTGAGATACCACATTCATTACAAGCAGGCATAGATTTAGTAATATTGCTTGAGATACCACATTCATTACAAGCAGGCATACATTTAGTAATATTACTTGAGATACCACATTCATTACAAGCAGGCATAGATTTAGTAATATTGCTTGAGATACCACATTCATTACAAGCAGGCATACATTTAGTAATATTGCTTGAGATACCACATTCATTACAAGCAGGCATAGATTTAGTAATATTGCTTGAGATACCACATTCATTACAAGCAGGCATACATTTAGTAATATTACTTGAGATACCACATTCATTACAAGCAGGCATAGATTTAGTAATATTGCTTGAGATACCACATTCATTACAAGCAGGCATACATTTAGTAATATTGCTTGAGCATACATTTAGTAATATTGCTTGAGATACCACATTCATTACAAGCAGGCATGCATTTAGTAATATTGCTTGAGATACCACATTCATTACAAGCAGGCATACATTTAGTTATATTGCTTGAGATACCACATTCATTACAAGCAGGCATACATTTAGTAATATTGCTTGAGATACCACATTCATTACAAGCAGGCATACATTTAGTAATATTGCTCGAGATACCACATTCATTACAAGCAGGCATACATTTAGTAATATTGCTCGAGATACCACATTCATTACAAGCACACACACATTTAGTAATATTGCTCGAGAAACCACATTCATTACAAGCAGGTATACATTTAGTAATATTGCTTGAGATACCACATTCATTACAAGCAGGCATACATTTAGTAATATTGCTTGAGATAACACATTCATTACAAGCAGACACACATTTAGTAATAGTGCTCGAGATACCACATTCATTACAAGCAGGCATACATTTAGTAATATTGCTCGAGATACCACATTCATTACAAGCAGGCATGCATTTAGTAATATTGCTCGAGATACCACATTCATTACAAGCAGACACACATTTAGTAATAGTGCTCGAGATACCACATTCATTACAATCAGGCATACATTTAGTAATATTGCTCGAGATACCACATTCATTACAAGCAGGCATACATTTAGTAATATTGCTCGAGATACCACATTCATTACAAGCACACACACACATTTAGTAATATTGCTCGAGAAACCACATTCATTACAAGCAGGTATACATTTAGTAATATTGCTTGAGATACCACATTCATTACAAACAGGCATACATTTAGTAATATTGCTTGAGATAACACATTCATTACAAGCAGGCATACATTTAGTTATATTGCTTGAGATACCACATTCATTACGAGCAGGCATACATTTAGTAATATTGCTCGAGATACCACATTCATTACAAGCAGGCATACATTTAGTAATATTGCTCGAGATACCACATTCATTACAAGCACACACACATTTAGTAATATTGCTCGAGAAACCACATTCATTACAAGCAGGTATACATTTAGTAATATTGCTTGAGATACCACATTCATTACAAACAGGCATACATTTAGTAATATTGCTCGAGAAACCACATTCATTACAAGCAGGTATACATTTAGTAATATTGCTTGAGATACCACATTCATTACAAACAGGCATACATTTAGTAATATTGCTTGAGATAACACATTCATTACGAGCAGGCATACATTTAGTTTTTTTTTATATATTTATTTTATATCCAACATAGTGTACAATCAAATAACTTCAGCCTTTTATGCCACACAGGGCAAGGTAAAGCATATTATAAAGAAAAAAAACAAAACACATTAGGGTAACATAAAATTTTCTCACAATTGATTGATCATATCCCTGTGAGCAATATTTATACACTGAGCTGGATTTTTCCTGTTTTAAATACCTCAAAAAACATGAAAAGAAACACCACATAGGCAAAAGACAAAAAAAAAAAAAAAAAAAAAAAAAAAAAAAAAAAAAGGGTAAGGAATCCCCTCACTCAGCCGCCTTATCCTAACCAGAGTTGATATTAAATTTCTGTACTATTAGATATCCATGAATGTGGAAAAAGATCTAAAATGACCATTTCAGCAAAACTTACTGAGGATGTGAATGGCGCTAGAATCTGTTTTTGTATGGGCACGGGATAGGAGTTAATAATGGGATACCAGCCAAATAGAAATTTTTTAATTCTGGCTTCTGAGGCATCCTGTAGATGATACGATTCAAAGATAATTTGATCTTGAATAGCGTACAAGATCTCAGATAATACAGGCCCTTTTTTAGCTTTCCATTTTTTAAGAATACTCTGTCTTACAGCTAATATTGAAGTATTTATAGAGCGTATCCAGTGCCTATCTGAACTGTTCGAGGATTCAACCAATAGGATAATATCACGGAACGTGAGGGAGACAGACACACCGAATATATTATTAAACCAATATATAAATTTCAACCATAGCTGGTTTATCTTAGGACAAGTCCAGAACATATGCGATAAGTCCGCTTCCTTGTATAGACACCTAGGGCAATGAGCTGATCTAGATGGGTAAAATCGCACCAGTTTGACTGGATGGAAATAAAAATTGTTTATTACTTTCATATGCGATTCCTTCCATATTGAGGGGACTTTACATTTTTCTAGGGACTTGAAACTTTGTATAATTCTATCGGGATCTATATCCCGTATTGATCTACTCCATTGACCACTAATCTTACTAAGGAAGCCTTGCGTTTGTTTGGACAGCATAATGTCATAGATTAATGAGATCGAGGTGACACCCGCAACAACTTTCTGAATTAAAACTCTGATATCAGACCATGCAGTCGAAAGGGGAAACTTCCAATCCTGTGTCACAATAAAATGGCGTATCTGAAAAAAAGCAAATAAATCTGATCTTGGTAACTGAAAGAGGGAAAACAAAGTTTCACCTTCTAATACTACCTCATCTGCGCCGATTAATTGAGAGATTCTATTTTAACCCCTTTTCGGCCCAATTTTTAAAAGTTTTTTGATGTAAACCGGGAGAAAAAAGCGGGTTACCCCGAATGGGGAGAAATTCAGACACGGAAAAATCTATATCCAGTGATTTACAAAGTTTATGCCACGCCAGGACTATATTTTTAATTGTAATTAGTGAGGAGATGTTAGAGGGTAATTGACAAGGCTTACAATGCAAGATCGCAGGTAATGCGAAAGGGTAAATCATCCAAGATTCCTGTACCAATGAGGAAAATATATCTGTGTTTGCCAACCAATCAATAGCAATTTTTGCTTTCCCCAATTGCTCGAGATACCACATTCATTACAAGCAGACACACATTTAGTAATATTGCTCGAGATACCACATTCATTACAAGCAGACACACATTTAGTAATAGTGCTCGAGATACCACATTCATTACAAGCAGACACACATTTAGTAATAGTGCTCGAGATACCACATTCATTACAAGCAGGCATACATTTAGTAATATTGCTCGAGATACCACATTCATTACAAGCAGACACACATTTAGTAATATTGCTCGAGATACCACATTCATTACAAGCAGACACACATTTAGTAATAGTGCTTGAGATACCACATTCATTACATGCAGGCATACATTTAGTAATATTGCTTGAGATACCACATTCATTACAAGCAGGCATACATTTAGTTATATTGCTTGAGATACCACATTCATTACAAGCAGACACACATTTAGTTGTATTGCTTGAGATACCACATTCATTACAAGCAGGCATACATTTAGTAATATTGCTTGAGATACCACATTCATTACAAGCAGGCATAGATTTAGTAATATTGCTTGAGATACCACATTCATTACAAGCAGACACACATTTAGTAATATTACTTGAGATACCACATTCATTACAAGCAGGCATAGATTTAGTAATATTGCTTGAGATACCACATTCATTACAAGCAGGCATACATTTAGTAATATTGCTTGAGCATACATTTAGTAATATTGCTTGAGATACCACATTCATTACAAGCAGGCATGCATTTAGTAATATTGCTTGAGATACCACATTCATTACAAGCAGGCATACATTTAGTTGTATTGCTTGAGATACCACATTCATTACAAGCAGACACACATTTAGTTGTATTGCTTGAGATACCACATTCATTACAAGCAGGCAAAGATTTAGTAATATTGCTTGAGATACCACATTCATTACAAGCAGGCATAGATTTAGTAATATTGCTTGAGATACCACATTCATTACAAGCAGGCATACATTTAGTAATATTACTTGAGATACCACATTCATTACAAGCAGGCATAGATTTAGTAATATTGCTTGAGATACCACATTCATTACAAGCAGGCATGCATTTAGTAATATTGCTTGAGATACCACATTCATTACAAGCAGGCATAGATTTAGTAATATTGCTTGAGATACCACATTCATTACAAGCAGGCATACATTTAGTAATATTACTTGAGATACCACATTCATTACAAGCAGGCATAGATTTAGTAATATTGCTTGAGATACCACATTCATTACAAGCAGGCATACATTTAGTAATATTGCTTGAGCATACAGTTAGTAATATTGCTTGAGATACCACATTCATTACAAGCAGGCATGCATTTAGTAATATTGCTTGAGATACCACATTCATTACAAGCAGGCATACATTTAGTTATATTGCTTGAGATACCACATTCATTACAAGCAGGCATACATTTAGTAATATTGCTTGAGATACCACATTCATTACAAGCAGGCATACATTTAGTAATATTGCTTGAGATACCACATTCATTACAAGCAGGCATACATTTAGTAATATTGCTTGAGATACCACATTCATTACAAGCAGGCATGCATTTAGTAATATTGCTCGAGATACCACATTCATTACAAGCAGACAAACATTTAGTAATAGTGCTCGAGATACCACATTCATTACAAGCAGGCATACATTTAGTAATATTGCTCGAGATACCACATTCATTACAAGCAGGCATACATTTAGTAATCTTGCTCGAGATACCACATTCATTACAAGCACACACACATTTAGTAATATTGCTCGAGAAACCACATTCATTACAAGCAGGTATACATTTAGTAATATTGCTTGAGATACCACATTCATTACAAGCAGGCATACATTTAGTAATATTGCTTGAGATAACACATTCATTACAAGCAGACACACATTTAGTAATAGTGCTCGAGATACCACATTCATTACAAGCAGGCATACATTTAGTAATATTGCTCGAGATACCACATTCATTACAAGCAGGCATGCATTTAGTAATATTGCTCGAGATACCACATTCATTACAAGCAGACACACATTTAGTAAATAGTGCTCGAGATACCACATTCATTACAATCAGGCATACATTTAGTAATATTGCTCGAGATACCACATTCATTACAAGCAGGCATACATTTAGTAATATTGCTCGAGATACCACATTCATTACAAGCACACACACACATTTAGTAATATTGCTCGAGAAACCACATTCATTACAAGCAGGTATACATTTAGTAATATTGCTTGAGATACCACATTCATTACAAACAGGCATACATTTAGTAATATTGCTTGAGATAACACATTCATTACAAGCAGGCATACATTTAGTTATATTGCTTGAGATACCACATTCATTACGAGCAGGCATACATTTAGTAATATTGCTTGAGATACCACATTCATTACAAGCAGGCATACATTTAGTAATATTGCTCGAGATACCACATTCATTACAAGCACACACACATTTAGTAATATTGCTCGAGAAACCACATTCATTACAAGCAGGTATACATTTAGTAATATTGCTTGAGATACCACATTCATTACAAACAGGCATACATTTAGTAATATTGCTCGAGAAACCACATTCATTACAAGCAGGTATACATTTAGTAATATTGCTTGAGATACCACATTCATTACAAACAGGCATACATTTAGTAATATTGCTTGAGATAACACATTCATTACGAGCAGGCATACATTTAGTTTTTTTTTATATATTTATTTTATATCCAACATAGTGTACAATCAAATAACTTCAGCCTTTTATGCCACACAGGGCAAGGTAAAGCATATTATAAAGAAAAAAAACAAAACACATTAGGGTAACATAAAATTTTCTCACAATTGATTGATCATATCCCTGTGAGCAATATTTATACACTGAGCTGGATTTTTCCTGTTTTAAATACCTCAAAAAACATGAAAAGAAACACACATAGGCAAAAGACAAAAAAGAAGAAAAAAAAAAAAAAAAAAAGGGTAAGGAATCCCCACACTCAGCCGCCTTATCCTAACCAGAGTTGATATTAAATTTCTGTACTATTAGATATCATGAATGTGGAAAAAGATCTAAAATGACCATTTCAGCAAAACTTACTGAGGATGTGAATGGCGCTAGAATCTGTTTTTGTATGGGCACGGGATAGGAGTTAATAATGGGATACCAGCCAAATAGAAATTTTTTAATTCTGGCTTCTGAGGCATCCTGTAGATGATACGATTCAAAGATAATTTGATCTTGAATAGCGTACAAGATCTCAGATAATACAGGCCCTTTTTTAGCTTTCCATTTTTTAAGAATACTCTGTCTTACAGCTAATATTGAAGTATTTATAGAGCGTATCCAGTGCCTATCTGAACTGTTCGAGGATTCAACCAATAGGATAATATCACGGAACGTGAGGGAGACAGACACACCGAATATATTATTAAACCAATATATAAATTTCAACCATAGCTGGTTTATCTTAGGACAAGTCCAGAACATATGCGATAAGTCCGCTTCCTTGTATAGACACCTAGGGCAATGAGCTGATCTAGATGGGTAAAATCGCACCAGTTTGACTGGATGGAAATAAAAATTGTTTATTACTTTCATATGCGATTCCTTCCATATTGAGGGGACTTTACATTTTTCTAGGGACTTGAAACTTTGTATAATTCTATCGGGATCTATATCCCGTATTGATCTACTCCATTGACCACTAATCTTACTAAGGAAGCCTTGCGTTTGTTTGGACAGCATAATGTCATAGATTAATGAGATCGAGGTGATACCCGCAACAACTTTCTGAATTAAAACTCTGATATCAGACCATGCAGTCGAAAGGGGAAACTTCCAATCCTGTGTCACAATAAAATGGCGTATCTGAAAAAAAGCAAATAAATCTGATCTTGGTAACTGAAAGAGGGAAAACAAAGTTTCACCTTCTAATACTACCTCATCTGCGCCGATTAATTGAGAGATTCTATTTAACCCCTTTTCGGCCCAATTTTTAAAAGTTTTTTGATGTAAACCGGGAGAAAAAAGCGGGTTACCCCGAATGGGGAGAAATTCAGACACGGAAAAATCTATATCCAGTGATTTACAAAGTTTATGCCACGCCAGGACTATATTTTTAATTGTAATTAGTGAGGAGATGTTAGAGGGTAATTGACAAGGCTTACAATGCAAGATCGCAGGTAATGCGAAAGGGTAAATCATCCAAGATTCCTGTACCAATGAGGAAAATATATCTGTGTTTGCCAACCAATCAATAGCAATTTTTGCTTTCCCCAATTGCTTGAGATACCACATTCATTACAAGCAGACACACATTTAGTAATATTGCTCGAGATACCACATTCATTACAAGCAGACACACATTTAGTAATAGTGCTCGAGATACCACATTCATTACAAGCAGACACACATTTAGTAATAGTGCTCGAGATACCACATTCATTACAAGCAGGCATACATTTAGTAATATTGCTCGAGATACCACATTCATTACAAGCAGACACACATTTAGTAATATTGCTCGAGATACCACATTCATTACAAGCAGACACACATTTAGTAATAGTGCTTGAGATACCACATTCATTACATGCAGGCATACATTTAGTAATATTGCTAGAGATACCACATTTATTGCAAGCAGGTATACATTTAGTAATATTGCTCGAGATACCACATTCATTACAAGCAGAAATACATTTAGTAATATTGCTTGAGATACCCGCTATCTAGATACATTTTCATCTGGCTGCTGGCATCTACAAGAATTAAAGCACACACCTTTTCTCTCTAGAGTGGACATGTGAGTTTGTAACAAACAAACAAAAAATTAACAATAAAGTTGTTGTCACATTATCAAATATGGCACATTATTTGAACTCTTTTCTCGAATCATGGTATATGTAAACAATATCACATAAGAGTTAAACCCACAAAAATAAATACAAACACACAGGCGTTGAGGATCAGACCAACAAGATTGTGTTTATTAATTATAACAATTAAAGGGACATTAAATACTTCAATATATTAATATACATTGTTTAATTACATGTAGTAAAATAACTTTGCAATATACTTTCAATATTTATTTTGTTCTCCTTTCCTGTAATTTAATTATGTATATTATGGGCTTTCCAATTCATGTTAAACATGGAAGTGCAGACACCGCTATATCCCACACAGTCATTGGTTGCACACTCTAGTAAGCCATTTATAACCATTCCTAATTGGCCTTAGCAGAAAAGGTAACCTAAGTTGCAATATGGCGTCACCCACTGCTTTATGGACATAAACTATTGAAAAAAATAGGCATAAAGTTTAACAATTAATATAATTTTTAAAAATACATGTAAAAATTATTCTTAGCCTAATTTTTGCTCTAAATACATAATTCAATTATTTATTTAGTGCTTGATGTCCTTTAAAAATATCATGAACTAAACTTTTGCAGCAGAAAACTAAATCTAGCGGCGCAAGAGCTAAACTGCACATCCATGCGCTAGCATGTCAGGACATCAGAATTTGCAGCACGACAACTGCGGAACACCATGCTGGGGAACCACCCCTTCAAAACTAACCAGCCACCCAGATGGAACATGGGACTAGCAGGCCTGCGGGGAGAGGTGAAACAGGCTCCGACCTGCTGCATCATGTGCCTTCCATTAGTCTGACCCCTGTTCTACTAGGCCCTGGCAAAAATTAGACACAGTCCTGACAATACCTGCTAGGATAAATTAAACACAAACTCCACCCCAGTAGGTATCCAGGTGATGCTAGATATATCACATTTACCTACCTACCTAGAGGAGCCAAAAACGAAAACTGTGGACTTACAACTAATTAGGGCTAGAACAAATGCACATGCCCCTGGCACCAGCCTCTACGGAAACCCTAACGAAGACAGTGACCTATTGCTCTGCCTGTTAACAAACTAAAAATAAAGGATGGGATGGTGGGAAAGCCAGACGATCCAGCAGGAAGGAGTCTGAGGAAAATGGATGCGAGAAATAGAACAGGTACGCTAAACCATTCCCCTTAGCCTGCAACAATGTTGCAAACTCTCTCACAGCAAGGCCACGACTTACAGGGTGTGTAATCCCTTAAGGCGTTTCAGTTAAAGGCCTTCCACTTTTATTTTGGAATAAATTTTAAAAAAATCGGCATATTTTGCAAGCTTGCCCAGCCTCAGAAATCAAGTGTACTTTCAGTGATTTATTACTTAAAATAGAGGATGAGGGCAAGGCTGACACTTAAAGGGACATAAAATACAAATATCAACGTGAACATATTCATAAAAGACAATAAGTCTAATACAATAGAAGTCTTCCAAAATGGTATTGTGTATTATCAAGCTCCTATCAATTTTCACACACGTGGTTTTAATAGGCAGTTATCAGTATAATCATATGTAAAATTACCAATAAGTATTAAACACAGAAAATTTTATTTGAATTTAGGGGTAAATATCCAACTAAACAATCATCTTTTTTTAACGTATGTAGTCCAATAAGCCATTCTCAATTCTTTTGTCAACACAACCTTTATGGAAAGTATAATTTTAAGCATCTAATGTATTACTTTATACATGTCACATACTTAGCATTGGGTCACATTATCCCTTATTTCAAACCACCTAGAAACATAGGCCTAGATTTAGAGTTCGGCGGTAGCCGTCAAAACCAGCGTTAGAGGCTCCTAACGCTGGTTTTGGCCGCCCGCTGGTATTTGGAGTCAGTGATTAAAGGGTCTAACGCTCACTTTTCAGCCGCGACTTTTCCATACCGCAGATCCCCCTACGCCATTTGCGTAGCCTATCTTTTCAATGGGATCTTCCTAACGCCGGTATTTAGAGTCGTTTCTGCAGTGAGCGTTAGAGCTCTAACGACAAGATTCCAGCCGCCTGAAAATAGCAGGAGTTAAGAGCTTTCTGGCTAACGCCGGTTTATAAAGCTCTTAACTACTGTACCCTAAAGTACACTAACACCCCATAAACTACCTATGTACCCCTAAACCGAGGGTCCCCCCACATCGCCGCCACTCGATTAAAATTTTTAACCCCTAATCTGCCGACCGCCACCTACGTTATACTTATGTACCCCTAATCTGCTGCCCCTAACACCGCCGACCCCCTGTATTATATCTATTAACCCCTAACTTGCCCCCCACAACGTCGCCGCAAGCTACTTAAAATAATTAACCCCTAATCTTCCGACCGCAAATCGCCGCCACCTACGTTATCCCTATGTACCCCTAATCTGCTACCCCTAACATCGCCGACCCCTATGTTATATTTATTAACCCCTAATCTGCCCCCCTCAACGTCGCCGACACCTACCTACACTTATTAACCCCTAATCTGCCGAGCGGACCTGAGCGCTACTATAATAAAGTTATTAACCCCTAATCCGCCTCACTAACCCTATCATAAATAGTATTAACCCCTAATCTGCCCTCCCTAACATCGCCGACACCTACCTTCAATTATTAACCCCTAATCTGCCGACCGGAGCTCACCGCTATTCTAATAAATGTATTAACCCCTAAAGCTAAGTCTAACCCTAACACTAACACCCCCCTAAGTTAAATATAATTTTTATCTAACGAAATAAATTAACTCTTATTAAATAAATAATTCCTATTTAAAGCTAAATACTTACCTGTAAAATACATCCTAATATAGCTACAATATAAATTATAATTATATTATAGCTATTTTAGGATTAATATTTATTTTACAGGCAACTTTGTAATTATTTTAACCAGGTACAATAGCTATTAAATAGTTAAGAACTATTTAATAGTTACCTAGTTAAAATAATAACAAATTTACCTGTAAAATAAATCCTAACCTAAGATATAATTAAACCTAACACTACCCTATCAATAAAATAATTAAATAAACTACCTACAATTACCTACAATTAACCTAACACTACACTATCAATAAATTAATTAAACACAATTGCTACAAATAAATACAATTAAATAAACTATCTAAAGTACAAAAAATAAAAAAGAACTAAGTTACAGAAAATAATAAAATATTTACAAACATAAGAAAAATATTACAACAATTTTAAACTAATTACACCTACTCTAAGCCCCCTAATAAAATAACAAAGCCCCCCAAAATAAAAAATTCCCTACCCTATTCTAAAATACAAATATTACAAGCTCTTTTACCTTACCAGCCCTGAACAGGGCCCTTTGCGGGGCATGCCCCAAGAATTTCAGCTCTTTTGCCTGTAAAAAAAAACATACAATACCCCCCCCCCAACATTACAACCCACCACCCACATACCCCTAATCTAACCCAAACCCCCCTTAAATAAACCTAACACTAATCCCCTGAAGATCTTCCTACCTTGTCTTCACCATACCAGGTTCACCGATCCGTCCTGGCTCCAAGATCTTCATCCAACCAAGCGGGGGTTGGCGATCCATAATCCGGTGCTCCAAAGTCTTCCTCCTATCCGGCAAGAAGAGGACATCCGGACCGGCAAACATCTTCTCCAAGCGGCATCTTCTATCTTCTTCCATCCGATGACGACGGCTCCATCTTGAAGACCTCCAGCGCGGATCCATCCTCTTCTTCCGACGACTAGACGACGAATGACGGTTCCTTTAAGGGACGTCATCCAAGATGGCGTCCCTCGAATTCCGATTGGCTGATAGGATTCTATCAGCCAATCGGAATTAAGGTAGGAATTTTCTGATTGGCTGATGGAATCAGCCAATCAGAATATAGTTCAATCCGATTGGCTGATCCAATCAGCCAATCAGATTGAGCTCGCATTCTATTGGCTGATCGGAACAGCCAATAGAATGCGAGCTCAATCTGATTGGCTGATTGGATCAGCCAATCGGATTGAACTATATTCTGATTGGCTGATTCCATCAGCCAATCAGAAAATTCCTACCTTAATTCCGATTGGCTGATAGAATCCTATCAGCCAATCGGAATTCGAGGGACGCCATCTTGGATGACGTCCCTTAAAGGAACCGTCATTCGTCGTCTAGTCGTCGGAAGAAGAGGATGGATCCGCGCTGGAGGTCTTCAAGATGGCGCGGTCGTCATCGGATGGAAGAAGATAGAAGATGCCGCTTGGAGAAGATGTTTGCCGGTCCGGATGTCCTCTTCTTGCCGGATAGGAGGAAGACTTTGGAGCACCGGATTATGGATCGCCAACCCCCGCTTGGGTTGGATGAAGATCTTGGAGCCAGGACGGATCGGTGAACCTGGTATGGTGAAGACAAGGTAGGAAGATCTTCAGGGGATTAGTGTTAGGTTTATTTAAGGGGGGTTTGGGTTAGATTAGGGGTATGTGGGTGGTGGGTTGTAATGTTGGGGGGGGGGTATTGTATGTTTTTTTTTACAGGCAAAAGAGCTGAAATTCTTGGGGCATGCCCCGCAAAGGGCCCTGTTCAGGGCTGGTAAGGTAAAAGAGCTTGTAATATTTGTATTTTAGAATAGGGTAGGGAATTTTTTATTTTGGGGGGCTTTGTTATTTTATTAGGGGGCTTAGAGTAGGTGTAATTAGTTTAAAATTGTTGTAATATTTTTCTTATGTTTGTAAATATTTTATTATTTTCTGTAACTTAGTTCTTTTTTATTTTTTGTACTTTAGATAGTTTATTTAATTGTATTTATTTGTAGCAATTGTGTTTAATTAATTTATTGATAGTGTAGTGTTAGGTTAATTGTAGGTAATTGTAGGTAGTTTATTTAATTATTTTATTGATAGGGTAGTGTTAGGTTTAATTATATCTTAGGTTAGGATTTATTTTACAGGTAAATTTGTTATTATTTTAACTAGGTAACTATTAAATAGTTCTTAACTATTTAATAGCTATTGTACCTGGTTAAAATAATTACAAAGTTGCCTGTAAAATAAATATTAATCCTAAAATAGCTATAATATAATTATAATTTATATTGTAGCTATATTAGGATTTATTTTACAGGTAAGTATTTAGCTTTAAATAGGAATAATTTATTTAATAAGAGTTAATTTATTTCGTTAGATAAAAATTATATTTAACTTAGGGGGGTGTTAGTGTTAGGGTTAGACTTAGCTTTAGGGGTTTAATACATTTATTAGAATAGCGGTGAGCTCCGGTCGGCAGATTAGGGGTTAATAATTGAAGGTAGGTGTCGGCGATGTTAGGGAGGGCAGATTAGGGGTTAATACTATTTATGATAGGGTTAGTGAGGCGGATTAGGGGTTAATAACTTTATTATAGTAGCGCTCAGGTCCGCTCGGCAGATTAGGGGTTAATAAGTGTAGGCAGGTATCGGCGACGTTGTGGGGGGCAGATTAGGGGGTAATAAATATAACATAGGGGTCGGCGATGTTAGGGCAGCAGATTAGGGGTACATAGGATAACGTAGGTGGCGGCGGTTTACGGAGCGGCAGATTAGGGGTTAAAAGTGTAATGCAGGGGTCAGCGATAGCGGGGGCGGCAGATTAGGGGTTAATAAGTGTAAGGTTAGGGGTGTTTAGACTCGGGGTACATGTTAGAGTGTTAGGTGCAGACGTAGGAAGTGTTTCCCCATAGGAAACAATGGGGCTGCGTTAAGAGCTGAACGCTGCTTTTTTGCAGGTGTTAGGTTTTTTTTCAGCTCAAACTGCCCCATTGTTTCCTATGGGAGAATCGTGCACGAGCACGTTTTTGATGCCGGCCGCGTCCGTAAGCAACTCTGGTATCGAGAGTTGCATTTGCGGTAAATATGCTCTACGCTCCTTTTTTGGAGCCTAACGCAGCATTTGTTTGAACTCTCGATACCAGAGTTAAATTTATGGTGCGGCCAGAAAAAAAACCCGCGGAGCGTTAACAGCCCTTTTACCGCCGAACTCCAAATCTAGGCCATAATCTTTTAGCAACAAATTAAAATCTCTGGAAAATTACACTTCTAGTTGTAATTAACCTCTCAATGGCTTAGCAAATATCAAAGCCATTCAAAAAAATATTTATGTTCATGGATATTTCCCAATCTGATCGTTTCGAATGATTAAAAATTGAAACAGGAAACATTGCTTATGAAACACAACATAAAAGAAATTATTAAATTTTATAGTATGTTAAGCATTTTGTATAAATAAAGTAATCTGAGAACAGGGTTGCCAAGTTATTTTAAAGAAAACAAGGCTAAGGAATCGCCAAATTTCACGTAGGAAATCAACAAGTTATTAAGTATTTTCAGGGAAAAAACAACTTTATTTAACAATGTGCTTGTTATAACAAAATTCTTACAAACCTTTTCTCTCGGTCTATGTTAACCCCTTCATGCTTGGGGGAAAGTGCTTAGATCAAAACTAAGTTATGATGTAAACACTTGCTGGAAAAATGAAAGCACGCAATCGATTTCAAGGCCGGGGTCGGATCATCAGGGACCGTTTTTTCATTACTTAAAAGGAGGAGGCTGCAGCACGCCATAAAAGGTAAGATATTCCAAGCTGTCATAATGGCGTAAAAGCCCAGGGCTGTTAGTACAGCATGGAAAGTCCTATCTGCGTGAAGGGGTTAATACACTCAACAACTTTCTGCAAATCAGTGATTTTTAATGCACAGTGGGAGTAAAGACATTAACCTGTCAGATAAAAAGTATTGGCTAAATAAGAGCACAAGAGTACATTAAATGTTGTAAAACAATTAGGCAGACTAATGTTCTAAAAGAAGAAAAATAAGGGAAACTGGGCAAATAAAAGAGATCCCTGAAAATAAGTAAGGGTTGGCAATCCTATCGGAGAATGAGGCAGTGAATTTGGTCTAATAGAGGTTAATAAATTAATAAATTAACCCATATGATGTGTAACATTGCTATTGGTGTAATAAGAATTGCTTCTGTACACCATGAAAAAAAATAAATCAAGATAGTTATTCTGGTTTATTGAATGTACCTTTTACATAGAAAAGTAGAAATATAGATGTGGCAATATTTATTAATGGAGTCTAAGGTGACTTGAATTTCAGCCAGATTGAAATGCTAGCTTAAAGTATGACTGATTTTAATCTATTACGAAGAATAAAAAGCAGGTGTTAACTGGATACAAATCTAGGCCTAGTTATGTAAAATAAACATTAAAAAAATCAACCTTTTTCCTGCAAACTGTCCTCTATCATATGCATGGTAGAATATTGTTTTATTTAATGTCCCTTTAAGGGAGTAAGAATGTATACCACATCCTCTCCCATACTTGTAACTGTCCCTATTTTCTTTAGATCGTTTCATTTTTTACCCTCCTCTCCCTTTAAATAATTATTTAAGGTGTCTGCCACTTTGTTTCAAGTGATAATACCAGTAAATACACGGTCTAAAAGTGTAAGTTAAACATATAATGGCTAACGTAAAAATGTATTAGTCCCTGCAACCTAGTCTCTTCTGCCCAATAAAGTGCAGCTTTGTTTTGACAGTCTGGCAGTGCAGTCAATAACAAGCATAATGCACACACTAATAAAATCTATAGCAGTGCGCTCTCACACTGCTGCTTTTCAGCTTTAGGGCGTAAGTGGAGGTGAACAGATACCGCGCACAAGTGCAGTACACTTCCCATTGGATGCACTGAAAGCTGCAGTGTGTTGGGTGAAAAAGACAAGCTAGCTAGGGTTAAATATAAGCTTATAAAATTTAACTTTTAAAAAGCATTTTGTGAATTTTTTCATAAACAATATTTACATTATCCATATGTGCTTAACTTACATTTTCAAAAAGTTTACTGATTTCTAAATTTCACTTTAATAGTAAAAGAATGTGTGAGGTGATTCTTTTTATGGTGGAGCAGCGGGAAAGGGTCATGGGATTCTCCACTGAGTGTTTCTCAACCGCGGTCCTCAAGTACCCCCAACGGGCCAGGTTTTCATTATAGCTGAACTTGAGCACACATTAAATAATCAGCTGATCAGTAACCATGGTTACTAACCTGCTCTCACCCATCACCTGATTATTTCAAATGTGCACTGGTTCAGCTATAATTAAAACCTGGCCTGTTGGGGAAACTTGAGGATCGTGGTTGAAAAACAATTGTTTATACTTCCATAAACTGACTAATTAATTTCTCTTTTTTCCCCCAATTATTTGCAATATGCTCCCCCAAATAACAAGTGATTTGCAGGTGCACATTGGATGTATGGTGTCTCATTTCAGAACCTCTTGCATAATTTAGTACCTTTCCCTTTTTGAAAGGTCCCTCATTCAACAAAATCTATTCAGGCTGCAAATGAGTACTGAGCATAAAAACAAGTCACATACTAGCAAAGAAAAGAAAATATAAGAAAGAAACTCATATGTTTGTAACACCATCCAATACACCATAGCATAACCCCACTCAACTGTAAAATGGGCAACTATTTCTTGACTGAATAATGTGTCAATGAGGAAAAATAAAATAAAAACAAAAAACAAAATGGCTCCTGTATAACTGATATCCAAGGTATATTTTCTATATAAGTTAATAGAATCTATATTTCATTTTGCACAAATGAATGCAGTTTTTCTTTTAACTAAGGTGACACAAAGAAAATTGGAATGCTAAAACAGTAACATATCTGCTGTGTGAAAGTGTATTGATTTTACTCCAGGTTTCCATTCTGCCTTGCAACAGCAGGCTAATTATGTATGACTGGACCATCGTACAGAAAAAAAGCCCAGGTAAGACTGAAATAAATACTACCCTGGATACTTTGCGTCAGGCTGAGCGTATGCCTACGAACATGTCTCTTTCAGAGATAACACCACATATATCCTTTTCCCTTTCATGTAATACAGTATTGTATTTTAATACTTTAGTCTGTGTACTTGTGCTTAGTTTATATAAGTAAATACAACCTAACTTTTTTTTATTTAAGTGAAATAGTTTTTTTTTTTTATTGCTTTCAAGTGCAACAGTACAATTACATAAAACAAATATGACAAGATGAGTAATTAAAAGAACTGAGAGAAAAAAACAAAACAAAAAAAAATGCAACAAATGAAAAAATATATAAATAATTGAAAAATGTTTCTATGACTGCAGAAGAAATTGCCCAGATATAAAAAACAATAAACATCAATACAATACTACCATTTAGTGCAATATAATCAGTGAAAACAAAAAGGCCAAATCCATTAAATAGAATAGGTGTATCTTCCAAATATGAAAGTGAACATATTCATAAAAGACAAGTCTAATACAATAGAAGTCTTTCAAAATGGTATTGTGTATTATCAAGCTTCTATCAATTTTCACACACGTGGTTTTAATAGGCAGTTATCAGTATAATCATATGTAAAATTCCCAATAAGTATTAAACACAAACATTTTTATTTGAATTTAGGGGTAGATATCAAAATAGACAATCATCTTTTTTTAACGTATGTAGTCCAATACAGAAAGATACACAAGCAGTTCACTAGAACAGCTTGTGCAATGTTAAATGACGACAGCGTATGCTGTCGGCATTCAGCTATGTCTGTCGGACATGATACGCTACAGCGTATCATGTCGGACAGACATTGATAAATCGGCCCCTCCAAATTAACCTACACTAACCAATTATATATAAGGGGTGGGGTAACGGTAGATGAAGCAAAAATGTAAAATGACAAAAAAGAATGCTCTCCAGCATATCCCCCCAATATGTTAAAAGTTGTATCTAATTGGTGGTTATGGGCAAGGCTAAACCTGTCTATTTTTTTTAATATATATTTTTATTAGTGAGAAATAACAGAACAAAGACAACATAAGAAATATAAAAGGCTACCCTAATATAACTATATAGACAAAAACATACAAATCAAAAATGTTGCATATACTAAAAGGGCTAATTAATTAATAATAGTTTGCATATTTTAAAATAATTTTCAAAAATATGCAGAATGAATTACATAGCTAAGCTGCCTGAAACAGCCAACTCCACCCACCCTTATCAGTGTTTAGGCACAGGCATCGTTTTTCAACTGAGTTCACAGCTTCTAGGTATGCACCAGGAGATAATCCCTATGCATTTTTGCATTCTATCAAAACAGCAATAGATATAGATACAGGGGGGAGTTAGAGCTTTACAATTCAGGAACTAAAAAGAAAGGGTTAATGGCGAGGCACTGCAGTATAAATTTGCAGGTAAAGTAATTAAAGTACATATTATTATATTTTTCTCTATCCCAACTTGTTTTATGTCCCTTTAAATAAAAACATAGTGATATTATTGTAACTTAAATTGATTCCATATTGATACCATCTTAGTCAATCTGAGATATATTCTCTGTTATCCACTCACATATTGGGGCCGAATTATCAAGCTCCGAATGGAGCTTGATGCACCTGTTTCCGCATGAGCCTTCAGGCTCGCCGGAAACAGCGGTTATGAAGCAGTGGTCTTAAGACCACTGCTCCATATCTGCTCCGCCGCTTCTGAGTCTGCAATACGCTTGATCCTATATGATCAGGCTGATTGACACCCCTGCTAGCGGCCGATTGGCCGTGAACACAGTGAATCTGCAGGGGGCTGTATTGCACAAGCAGTTCTGGTGAACTGCTTGTGCAATGTTAAATGCCGACAAAGTATGCTGTCGGCATTCAGCAAAATCTGTCAGACATGATACACTACAGCGTATCATGTCGGACAGACATTGATAAATTGGCCCCATTGCCTCTTATCCACTCCCCCTTTAAAACAATCTCATAACAAATAAATACATTAATAAATAAATAAAAAAGCCAAACCTGTTTTAAACAAACAAAAAAAAAAAAGCAGCTTGCTGCACACAAACTAAATTTAACTTAAAAAACTAAAACTAAAAGAAAAATGAATATAATTTTAAAAAAGCTTTTCAGGTTTGATACAGCAAAACTCGTTTGGGAGATAAGATAATTCACAGGGGCAATAGAGGCTTTATGAATTCCCCATGCTTGGCCAAGGTTTAGTTGGAAAAAAAAAAAAACTCCCCCAGAATGTCACAGACGGATATTTTTTTTCTGTCTCCAAAGTTTCTGAGACACCTTCTGTTTTATCCAGCACGATTACATTACCCTAATCAAATAGACATGACAATATTTTAAACTAACAAAAATTAACTTAAAGGAACATGAAACACAAATTTGTTTATTTCTAATGAACTTCTTTTATCTAATTTGCATTTGTCCTCTTGGTAACTTTGTTGAAAGGTTTGTTGTAGGCTCAGGAGCTGGGAGCTAGCTGTTGATTGGTGGCTGCATATATTTGCCTCTTATGATTACCGATGTGATCCGCTAGTTCCCACTAGTTCATTGCAGCTTTTCAAGAAAAGATACCAAGAGAACAATGCAAAATTGATAAAAGAAGTAAATTGGAAAGTTGTTTAGAAATGAATGCTCTAGGGCCGATTTATGAAAGTGCGAAAGGACATGATACGATGTAGCGTATCATTGCACAATTCGGAGCTTGATAATTCGGCCCCTTTATCTGAATCATGAAATAAAAAATTTGGGTTTCAAAGCAAGGCTTAAAAAATGTTGAACATGATTTTGTCTTTATAGAGAGGGCTCCTGAGCAGCTTCACAGTCATTTGAACCAAGCTAATTGTCTCCAGAGGTGGGCTGTGTTACACTAAGGACCGCAGCAGTGGTTAAAGAAACACTAAAGTCAAAATAAAACTGAAAAGAAGATAGACCATGCGATTTTAAACAACTTTCCAATTCTCTTTTATTATGAAAATGTGCATCTTTTTAAATGAATTTTGTGATTGGCTGATGAATGTCACATGAAGCATGGGGTAAGGGAAATGGAGCTAACATACAGCTAGATTATGAGTTTTGAGCGCTATAGGGAAATTAACGACCGCCACAAAAGCATTATTTCACCTCCCTATAGCACTGCTATTACAGATTTTGTAAAACCCGGCTTGTATGGGCGATATGGTTGCGTTGAGCTCCATACCTCACACAAATACAAGCAGTGTTTTGACGTGCTCGTGCATGATTTCCCCATAGACATCAATGGGGAGAGTCCGCAAAAAAAAGCCTAACACCTGCGATTGCAGAAACAAAATCTCCGTAACGCAGCCCCATTGATGTCTATGGGGAAAGAAAAAGTTACGTTTAAACCTAACATAAAAACCAAGTCTAAACACCCCTAATCTGCTGCCCCTAACATCGCCGCAACCTACATAATGTTATTAACCCCTAATCTGCTGCCCCTAACATTGTGCCACCTAAATAAAACTATTAACCCCTAATCTGCCGCTCCCGATATCGCAGCCACCTACATTACAGTTATTAACCCCTAATCTGCTGCCCCCAATGTCGCCGCCACTATACTAAAGTTATTAACCCCTAAACCTCTGGCCTCCCACATCACTAACACTAAATAAATATATTAAATATATTAACCCCTAAACCTAACCCTAACGTAACCCTAACTCCAAGCATAACCCTAAGCCTAAATCTAACCCTAACCCCCCTAACTTAAATCAAAATAAATCTAAATGAAACACAATTATTACCTAAATAATTCCTATTGAAAACTAAATATTTAGCTGTAAAAAAAAAATCTAAGCTAGCTACAATATAACTAATAGTTATAATGTAGCTAGCTTAGCTTTTAATTTTATTTCACAGGTAAGTTTGTATTTATTTTAACTAGGTAGACTGGTTAGTAAATAGTTATTAACTATTTACAAACTACCTAGTTAAAATAAATTCAAATTTACCTGTAAAATAAAACCTAACCTGCCTCACACTAAAACCTAACATTACAATAAAATAAAATAAATTAAATTAATAAAATACAATTATCTAAATTACAAAAAAAAACAACACTAAATTACACAAAATAAAAAACGAAATTATCAAAAATAAAAACGAATTACTCCTAATCTAATAGCCCAATCAAAATAAAAAAGCCCCCCAAAATAAGAAAAACCCTTAGCCTACACTAAACTGCCAATAGCCCTTAAAAGGGCCTTTTGCGGGGCATTGCCCCAAAGAAATAGGATGAAAGCTCAATCCTATTGGCTGATTGCAACAGCCAATAGGATTTTCCCCCCTTTAATTCTTGGATGACATCACTTAAAAGGAAACTTAATTTTCCAGCGACGATCCTAAGAAGAGGATACTCCGCGCCAGATGTATCGAAGATGATCTGCTCCGCGCCAGATGGATGAAGATAGAAGATGCCGTCTGGATGAAGACTTCTGCCCGCTTGGATGAAGACATCTGCCAGCTTCTATGAGGACTTCTGCCCGCTTGGATGAAGACTTCTGCCGCCTGGATGGATGCCCGGTCTTCGAAAACTGTAAGTGGATCTTTGGGGCTTAGTGTAATTTTTTATTAAGGGTTTATTGGGTGGATTTTATTTTTAGCTTAGGGTTTGGGCAATGTAAAAGAGCTAAATACCCTTTTAAGGGCAATGCCCATCCAAATGCCTTTCTGGGCAATGGTTAGCTTAGGTTTATTTAGATAGGTTTTTATTTGGGTGGTTTGGTTGTGTGGGTGGTGGGTTTTACTGTTAGATGGTGTTTGTATTTTTTTAACAGGTAAAAGAGCTGATTTCTTTGGGGCAATGCCCCGCAAAAGGCCCTTTTAAGGGCCATTGGCAGTTTAGTGTAGGCTAGTTTGTTTTTTTTATTTTGGGGGGGCTTTTTTATTTTGATAGGGCTATTAGATTAGGAGTAATTCATTTTTATTTTTGATAATTTCGTTTTTTATTTTGTGTAATTTAGTGTTTATTTTTTTTGTAATTTAGATAATTGTATTTTATTAATTTAATGTATTTTATTTTATTTTAATGTTAGGTTTTAGTGTAAGGCAGGTTAGGTTTTATTTTACAGGTAAATTTGTATTTATTTTATTTTAAAAAGGTAGTTAGTAAATAGTTAACTATTTACTAACTAGTCTACCTAGTTAAAATAAATACAAACTTACCTGTGAAATAAAAATAAAACCTAAGCTAGCTACAATATAACTATTAGTTATTTTGTATCTAGCTTATGTTTTTTTTTATAGGTAAGTATTTAGTTTTAAATAGGAATTATTTAGGTAATAATTGTAAGGTTTATTTAGATTTATTTTAATTATATTTAAGTTAGGGGGTTAGGTTTATGGGTTAATATATTTATGTAGTGATGTGGGAGGCCAGAGGTTTATGGTTTAATAGTTTATTTTAGTATATTTCATTGTGGGGGGCTTGCGGTTTAGTGGTTAATAGGTTTATTATAGAGGCGGTGTTGGGGTACGGCAGATTAGGGGTTAATAATGATAATAATAATAATATTTTAATAGTTTTTGAGATGCGGTAGGGCAGCAGTTTAGGGGTTAATAGGTTTATTATAGTGGCGACGATGTCGGGGAGCGGCGGAATAGGGGTTAATACATTTTTTAAGTGGTGGCGATGTCCGGAGCGGCAGATTAGGGGTTAATATTTTTATTTTAGTGTTTGCGATGCGGGGGGCCTAGGTTTAGGGGTTAATAGGTAGTTTATGGGTGTTTAGTGTACTTTGTGACAGTTTAGTTATGAGTTTTATTGTACAGATTTGTAACGTAAAACTCATAACTACTGACTTCAGATGGCGGTACGGATCTTGTCATTTTAGGCTGTACTGCTCACTTTTTGGCCTCACAGCAAAACTCGTAATACCGGCGCTATGGGAGTCCCATTGAAAAAGGACTTTTTTTAAAAGTGCGGTACTGATGTTGCGTGACGGCCAAAAAGGTGTGCAGTACACCTATTCTGACAAGACTTGTAATAGCGGCGTTAGGGAAAAAGCAGCGTTATGAAGCATAACGATGATTTTTCCACTCATAACGCAAAACTCGTAATCTAGCTGTTTGAAATTTGTCAGAAAAAAATCTTCTACATTTAGTCCTTTAATATTCCCCTTTGCGAGTTATTTGTCATTTTGTTTTGACATATATGCTTCCTAATGTTGCTCAGTCTTACCATCCATTATTTAAATAAAATATGTAAACGTTGTAATTTTATCAGGGGCGTTAACTACAGGGGTCGTTACTGATCTCAGGGGTCGCTGTGTGCTTAGTTCTTTTCTTAGTTGTATTTATTTATTCTTAATTAACTTTTATGCCTGCTATAAATCAGTACCGCAAAGGCTTCTTAAGAGAGAAGGAAAGGAGTAGATGGATAGAGAACAACAATGCCTAATTTAGGAGCAGTTAGTGTCACCTCTGCTCCTGATGTCCTGAATAGCTGCCATGAGCTGAGCTGTATACCTCCCTTCACTGATTCATTGAACATTCAAAGTGCAGTTTGTACAGGTGAAAGGTCAGGTCACACTCCAGCTATTACAATTTTCCTATGTGTTGTTGTCTTTGCAAAGGCATGTTAGGCCAGACAAGCAATTCATGCAATTTTTCATATGTATGTATGTATATATATATATATATATATATATCTTTCATTCACATTCACTACAGGTGTGTGTGGGCTGAGGGAGAAGGTTAACCATTTCCTTATGGAGGAAAAACAGCTCTCTCTATTCTCCTGCTTATGTAAACCCCATCTTTCACCCTGCCGCACATCCCCCTCCCCAGCGGAACACCGTCACATGGAGCGGCCATTGCTGAAAGTACATGCACTCCAGAAAGTGCATCAGCATTTCCATGCAGTAGACTTGCCCTATGCTCCACCACAAAATTGATTGGTTGCAAAGACAAAAACCACCTGCTAACCTTTTGAATTTTTGTCCTTGTTGGCATGCATCCACTTTAGAGGGGCATGATCCGTGACCAGGGTGAAACGTCTACCTAACAAATAGTATTTAAGTGTTTCTAATGCCCACTTAATTACTAAGCATTCTTGCTCCACTGTAGCATAACGCTGTTTCCTGAGTAACATTTTCCTACTTAAATACAATACTGGATGTTCCTCACTATTCACATACTGGGTAAGAACTGCCCCCAGACCAACTTCAGAGGCATCTGTCTGCAGGAAAAAATCTTTGTCAAAATCAGGGGCTACCAGTACAGGATGGGTACACATCGCTGAGCGTAAATCTACAAAGGACTTTTCTGCCTCACTGTTCCATTTCACAGCATCTGGACTTTTAGACTTGATAAGGTCAGTAAGAGGAGCAGCCCTAGTGGCAAAGTGGGGAATAAATCGTCTGTAATACCCAACAATGCCTAGAAAGGTTATAATCTGCTTTTTCCGAAGAGGTCTGGTCCAATTTTGTTTGGCTTCTACCTTATTGATCTGGGCCTTTACCAACCCTCGTCCTACAACATACCCAAGGTATTTGGCCTTGGCCAACCCAATTGTACACTTGGCAGGATTGGCAGTTAACCCAGCTTTCCGGAGTGTTTTCAGTACTGCTTCTACCTTCTGAAGTTGGGATTCCCAATCCTGGCTATGAATCACAACATCATCCAACTAGGCAGAAGCAAATCGGTCATGAAGTCTGAGTAGTCTGTTCATAAGCCGCTGAAACGTAGCAGGGGCCCCATGGAGCCCAAAGGGCATAACTTTGTACTGAAAGAGACCATCTGGTGTAGAAAGGCTGCTTTTTTTCTAGCCTCTTTAGTTAGGGGTATTTGCCAGTACCCTTTTGTGAGGTCTAATGTGGTGAGGAACCGAGCCGTTGCTAGTCTTTCTACCAGCTCATCAACACGGGGCATGGGGTATGCATCAAACTGTGAAACTGAATTAAGTTTCCTAAAGTCATTGCAGAACCGAATTGATCCATCTGGTTTTGGCCCCAGAACAATTGGGCCAGTTACTATGAGATTCCTCAATGACATTTAGGTCTTGCATTTTCTTTATCTCTACTCTGACTGCCTCTCGTTTTGCCTCTGGGATTCTATAGGGTTTTACATTTAAAGTTACCCCAGGATCCGTTATAATATCATGGAAAATCTCCTGGGTTCTGCCTGGTTAAGTAGAAAAAACATCTTTGTTTCTTTCTATCATTTCCCTTGCCTCTTCAGTTTGCACAGGAGAAAGATTCATGGCAATTTTAACCACCTGGTTTTGACATAGAGGAACCTCTCTGAGACTATCATCTAATGCTACACAAGACTCCCTCTCTTTCCATTCTTTGAGGAGATTTATATTAAAAAAACTATTATTTTTTCTGCTTCCTGGCTGACTAATATTATAATTTACAGGTCCTACCTTTTCTAGGACTTCATAGGGGCCCTGCCAATGTGCCAAGAGTTTACTCTCTGCTGTGGGCACTAAGACCATCACCCTGTTCCCTGGCTGAAATTGCCTAAAAGTAGAACTCCTGTCATAATTAAACTTCTGGGCCCCTTGAGCTTTTTCCATATGCTGGTGAACCAAGGGTATAACGTGAGCTATACGCTCCATCATCTTATCCAAATGTTGAACCACTGTAGACCCTGGAACTCCCTGTTCTTCCTAAACTTCTTTAAAAACATCTAGTAAACCCCGAGGATGTCTGCCGTATAATAGCTTGAATGGAGAATAACCAGTGGAACTTTGGGGAACCTCTCAAATTGCAAACAATAAGTAAGGAAGAAGCAAGTCCCAGTCCCTTCCATCCTCACTAACCAATTTTCTCAACATTCCTTTAAGGGGTCGATTAAATTTTTCCACAAGACCATCAGTCTGTGGGTGATAAACCAAGGTTCTTAATGTTTGAATCTTTAACAGTTGGCACATCTCCTTCATAAGTCGGGAGACAAAAGGAGTACCTTGATCAGTCAGTATTTCTTTTGGGATGCCTACTCGTGAAAACACCTGAACTAACTCTTTCTCTATGTTTTTGGTTGTTGGCTGACGTAAGGGTATAGCTTCAGGATGATGGGTGGCATAATCAAGTATTACCAAAATATATTGGTGACCCTAGCAGATTTTTCTAATGGACCCACTAGATCCATACCAATCCTCTCAAACGGAGTATCAATTATTGGGAGCGGTACCAGTGGTGCCCTTAGTTTAGGTTTTGGGACTGTCAGTTGACACTCAGGACAAGAGGCACAAAACCTTTTTACATCCTCATAAACCCCTTGCCAATAGAACTGTTTACTGAAGTACCCGTTCCTGTGTTTTTTTTAACCCCTAGGTGTCTTCCCAAAAAAGATGTGTGTGTGCTAAATCCAGTACTTTTCGGCTGTGAGATGAGGGTACCATTAATTGTTCAACCTCTTGCCCCTCTTCCTTGGTCCCTCGATAAAGAAGGTCATTTTTGAGAATAAAACAGGGGGAAGTGTTTCTAGGTTGACCACCCACTGGTACCCCATTTACTTTTACTACCCGACTTCGGGCATTTTGAAGTAAGGGATCATTTGCCTGATTGGGCCTGAAAGCATCATCCTGCCCAGGGGCATTATACACAGGTTCATTCCCTTGCTCAGGTTCAGTTTCCTTTTGACCTCTTGTTTGCTCCTCTTCAGTAACCTGAGTAGCTACCCCTTTATTACACCATTTTCCCCGCCCATTCCACAAGGCCTCACATAAGGCTTTATTAAACCTATCCTTATTTTCTCTGCGTTCTCGCCGAGTTTTGCAGAGTTTTGGGTTTTCTAGAAATAAGTCAGAATGAGTAAATGGAAATACATCATGGGGACTTTCAGTAACCACTTCAGGCTCTACTTCTCTCAAAGACACCTGGGATTGTATCAACGCTTGATACCCATGATAAGTTCTGCCTATAAAGGAAAAGGCAATTTTGGCACAACCACGGCCACAACATTTTCCCTCTTGTCTAACACAGTTACTTCTTTTCCGGCCGTAGGATAATTCCCAGTGCAACCATGTATACAAAGTACCCCGACTGCATCATTTTTTTTTAAAATTAGATTTCTTAATTAGGTTCCCTGACACCAATGTTACTGCACTACCAGAGTCCACTAAAGCAACAGTTTTAGATCCATTGACAAGAGCAGTTATTCGGAAAGGTTGCATACTTTCCCCCATGCCTAACAAGCATATGAGTCCACAAAAATCCTTTGGGTCCTCCCCAAGTCCACATTGCATGGGTTCTGGGAGATTAGGGCACCTCGCCTTCACATGTCCTTTCTCTCCACATTCAAAACAGGTTACAGAGGTTTTCCTGAAATCAATCAGTTTTGGGTCAACATGGATCTCAAAGTTCGCTTTCCAGGGACGAGGACTCATTCCAGGCCGGACTTCCTCATCCTCCATCTTAGCCCTATAACTTTTGGACTTAGCAAATTGTTTAGTTGTCTGGTAGGGCCCAACACCAGTGGCAGTCTTAGATACCCCAGAAGAAACTTTGACAAGGTGTTTGGCAGACAAGTATCTTTCGACTTGTGTTACCATGGCATTATAAGTAGTGGGGTTACTATGTGCGACCCATTCACTGAACCCTTGGGGCAGTTCCTGCAAAAAACAGTTAAGTACAAGGTTTTCCAAAATTTGTTCCGGTCCCTGGGTCTCTGGTTTCAGCCAATTTTGTGCCAAATGTCTCAAATCAAACATCTGAGTCCGTGGGGGCTTTCCTTCATCATATCGCCAGTTGTGGAAACATTGTGCTCTCACAGTAGCAGTAACTCCCATTCTGGCTAGTATTTCTGCTTTTAGATGGGAGTAATCAGTTGCATATTCCTCCTTAAGGTCGTAGTATGCTTTCTGGGCTTCTCCCAGCAGAAAAGGAGCAATAATTCCTGCCCATTGTTCCTGGGGCCAGGCCTCCCTAATTGCAGTGCGTTCAAAGGTAAGGAGATATGCTTCCACGTCATCTCCTGGAGTCATTTTCTAAAGGCAGCCACTTGCCTGTATCTTGTCTAAATACTAGCTTGCACAGGAACTCCTGGGACAAAAAGTCTCTGGCCTATCTCTTTAAGAATTTCTCTGTCACTTCTTTGTGCCTCCAACACTGTTGCAAGCTGTGAAGCCAGCAAGCGATTGCATTCCTGCTGTGCCTGATTAGTCTCCTGCTGGACTGTTGTAGCATTTTGGAGGGCTTCTACAACATCTTCCATGTTTGCAAAGTCTGTAGTAATTGCAATGGGTTCTGCACCTTTAAGGGGGTTGACAAAGTGCACTTCTATTCACTCCAATCCCACTTCTGACACCACATGTGACAAGGCAGTTGCTAGTGCACTTAGATAATCAGGTTGGACAGCTAGTAGTTGCAGAATTTTAGCCTTTTTATTATAACAAAAATATTTTGGGTTTTCTGTCCCTTTAAATTGCAACAAAACAAATGGAAAACTGGCAAACATCAAAATAAAAACCTACTCCTTTTTGATGGTGGCTAACTAAACAGTTCAGCAGAGATAACTACAAGAACCCTGGCCAGCTACCCTGCACCAGAGTTTAAATAAACAGTTCAAATCCAATAAAGTTTGTATAGCTTTCTCTTCTTACCAGATTACTGTGGGTTTGTAAACTGCAGGATTCTTCCAGTCCTGTCTCTCTGGGCTTCAGCTGCTCACTGAGAGAGAGAGAGACTGCCTCACACAGACCTGTATAAAAAGTAACTCACTAATTACATTCACTACAGGTGTGTGTGGGCTCAGGGAGAAGGTTAATCATTTCCTTACAGAGGAAAAACATCTCTCTCTAATCTCCTGCTTATGTAAACCCCATCTTTCACCCTGTCACAGTACCATCTATGAAAGGGAGGTCCTATTGTCTCACATAATTCTGTTTGAGATTAAAAGTGACCATCTTCAGTCAAATGGTGTATAGGGAGGTCTGGGAGTGCTTCCAGCTCAGGGCATGGTATAGTGATAGCAGAGGGTAAAAAAAGGGAATTCTTGAGAAGTGGTGCGAGGGGTGATATCTGTGAGGAAATGCCCTTGTTCTCAAGTAATAGTTTATCCCAAACTTCAAGTGTAGTTGAGGCATACTTGTTATGATTAGCCTTAAGGGTTTGTCTTTATTGGGCATCCAAGGTAAGGTTGGTAGGTTTGGAGCTTCACTCACATGGGATTTTAATTGAACCCGCGGTTTAGATGGGCTAGCGTGATTCCAGGCCACTATGCGGGCGAGATGTGCTGCTCTGTAGTAATTTTTCAAGACCGAGACTCCCAGGCCGCCTTCCTCTTTACTAAGATATAATGTTTGTCGTGCTACTCTATTTCTTGGATATGACCAGATAAAGGAGTCGATAATTTTCTGCTCTGAGGTAAATAAGGTATTTTGGAGATTTATGGGAAGGACTTGGAAAAGGTAGAGGTACTTGGGTATAATCATAATTTTTATCATGTTTATGCATCCTAACCATGATAGGTGGCCTTGTTTATACCAGGTGTTGAGTAGTGTCAATGTTTTTATTTTTGTAATGCGGCATAGTTTTGGGTATAAAGGTTGTGGGGGGTTGCTATGATATGAATCCCAAGGTATTTAAGTGTGTTAGATATTTTAAATACAGTGTGAGAGGTTTAGAAAGTGATGGTCAGAGGGGTTTCTATTAATCGGCATAAAGCATTTTAAAGTTTGAGATCTAGTTGTAGTTGGCAAGTGGGTCGATATAGAGGTGGTTGGAGAGGTGATAGTGAATAGAATATAATCTGCAAATAATAAGCACTTTTATGTGGTCTGTCCTATAGTTACTCATTTGATATTGGGGTGAGTGATCACACTTTCAATGGGATGTTCTTAAGCAGCTATTTTACTATGAATATATGCTTGTGTGTGTGTTTATACATGTTTGTGTATAAATATGTGTGTGTATATGTATATATATATATATATATATATATATATACATACAGTGGGTATTGAAAATAACCACCACCTTTAAAATAATCCCATTTTGTTGCTTTGCAGCCTGAAATGACACATTTTTTGTTTATCCAGTTAAAATGAATCAGTGAAATTTATATCATCCAAGTGAAATATATAACACCAACATGTCAGGCAAAAATAAAGACAATTCAAAAACAGAATCACTGAGTTGGAAAAGGGATCAGCTCCTTGTGTCAGTATTTTGTTGAACCACCTTTTGCTTTAATTACAGCCTTTAGTCTGTTGGGATATGTCTCTACTAACTTTGCATCTAGACTGTGCAATATATGCCATCTCTTCTTTGCCGATCTGCTCCAGTTCCGTTACATTTGATGGTGACCGTTTGTGGACTGCAGTCTTCAAGTCATGCCAGAGATATTTAAATGGGGTTTAAGTCTGGGCTCTGACTAGGCCATGCAAGGACATTCACCTTTTTCTCCTTCAACCACTGTGTGGTCATTTTTGCTGTGTGCTTTGAGTCATTGTCATGTTGGAAGGTAAACCTTCTACCCATTGACAACTTCCTGGCAGATGGCAGCAGATTTTCCTCAATAATTTGACAGTATTTTGCCCCATCCATTATTCCTCCTAGCCTGACAAGTGCTCCAGTGCCTGCTGCAGAGAAACACCCCCATAACAGGCTATTACCACCTCCATGCTTTACTGTAGGTATGGTGTTATTTAGATGGTGAGCTGTATTGGATTTCCTCCAGACATATTGTTTGTTGTTGAGGCCGAATAATTAAATTTTAGTCTTATCTGACCACAACATCTTTTTTTCATGTGGCCACAGAGTCTCCTAGGTGTGTTATGGCAAAGCTCAGTCGCGACTGCATGTGGCCTTTCTTGAGGAGTGTTTTTTTCTTGCAACCCTCCCATACAAGCCACATTTGTGGAGAATTTGTAATATTGTTGTCACATGCACACGACCACTCTTTACCATAAATTCCTGCAACTGCTTCAGAGTTGCTGTGGTCCTCTTGATAGCCTCTATGACCAGTTTCCTCCTGGCTCTTTCATCAAGTTTGGAGCAATGTCCTGATCCAGAGAGGGTCTGTGTTGTACCAAATACCTTCCACTTCTTAATAATAGACTTCACTGTGCTTCTAACATTGATAAAGCCTTTGATATTTTCTTGTATCCATCTCCTGACTTGTGCCTGTCCACAACATTATCCCGGAGATCTTTTGACAGTGCCTTGTCACCCATAGCTGATCACAATTGAAGGTCAAATGGCTTTGTGTGTGCCGTTGAGAAGATGATTAGCTACACCTGATTTTGTTTACAAGTTATTTTAGGAGGGGGTAATCCTTTTTTCCAACTCAGTGATTCTATTTTTTGAATTGTCTTTATTTTTGCCTGACATATTGGTGTTATATCTTTCATTTGGATGTCATAAGTTGCACTGAGTAATAACAACTGGATAAACAAAAAATGTGTCTATCTTTATTTTAGGCTGAAAAGCAACAACATGTGATTATTTTCAAGGGTGTGTGTGTGTGTGTGTGTGTGTGTGTATATATATATATATATATATATATATATATATATATGTATGTATATATATAGTATCTCACAAAAGTGAGTACACCCCTCACATTTTCGTAAATAATTTATTATATCTTTTCATGTGACAACACTGAAGAAATGACACTTTGCTACAATGTAAAGTAGTGAGTGTACAGCCTGTATAACAGTGTACATTTGCTGTCCCCTCAAAATAACTCAACACACAGCCATTAATGTCTAAACTGTTTGAAACAAAAGTGAGTACACCCCTAAGTGGAAACGTCCAAATTGGGCCCAATTAGCCATTTTCCCTCCCCGGTGTCATGTGACTCGTTAGTGTTACAAGGTCTCAGGTGTGAATGGGAAGCAGGTGTGTTAAATTTGGTGTTATCACTCTCACACTCTCTCATACTGGTCACTGGAAGGTCAACATGGCACCTCACGGCAAAGAACTCTCTGAGGATCTGAAAAAAAGAATTGTTGCTCTACATAAACATGGCCTAGGCTATAAGAAGATTGCCAAGAACCTGAAACTGAGCTGCAACACAGTGGGAAAGACTATACAGCAGTTTAACAGGACAGGTTCCACTCAGAACAGGCCTCACCATGGTTGAACAAAGAAGTTGAGTGCACATGCTCAGCGTCATATCCAGAGGTTGTCTTTGGGAAATAGATGTATGAGTGCTGTCAGCATTGCTGCAGAGGTTGAATGGGGTGGGGGGTCAGCCTGTCAGTGCTCAGACCCTACACTGCACACTGCATCAAATTGGTCTGCATGGCTGTCATCCCAAAAGGAAGCCTCTTCTAAAGATGATGTACAAAAAAAGCCCGCAAACAGTTTGCTGAAGACAAGCAGACTAAGGACATGGATTACTGGAACCATGTCCTGTGGTCCGATGAGACCAAGATAAACTTATTTGGTTCAGATGGTGTCAAGCGTGTGTGGCGGCAACCAGGTAAGAAGTACAAAGACTATTGTGTCTTGTCTACAGTCAAGCATGGTGGTGGGAGTGTCATGGTCTGGGCCTGCATGAGTGCTGCCGGGAATGGGGAGCTACAGTTCATTGAGGGAACCATGAATGCCAACATGTACTGTGACATACTGAAGCAGAGCATGATCCCCTCCCTTCGGAGACTGGGCAGCAGGGCAGTATTCCAACATGATTATGACCCCAAACACACCTCCAAGATGACCACTGCCTTGCTAATGAAGCTAAGGGTAAAGGTGATGGACTGGCCAAGCATGTCTCCAGACCTAAACCCTATTGAGCATCTGTTGGGCATCCTCAAAAGGAAGGAGGGGGAGCACAAGGTCTCTAACATCCACAAGCTCCGTGATGTTGTCATGGAGGAGTGGAAGAGGACTCCAGTGGCAACCTGTGAAGCTCTGGTGAACTCCATGCCAAAGATGGTTAAGGCAGTGCTGGAAAATAATGGTGGTCACACAAAATATTGACACTTTGGGCCCAATTTGGACATTTCCACTTAGGGGTAAACTCACTTTTGTTGCCAACGGTTTAGACATTAATGGCTGTGTGTTGAGTTATTTTGAGGGGACAGCAAATTTACACTGTTATACAGGCTGTACACTCACTACTTTACATTGTAGCAAAGTGTAATTTCTTCAGTGTTGTCACATAAAAAGATATAATAAAATATTTACAAAAATGTGAGGGGTGTACTCACTTTTGTGAGATACTGTATGTATATATATATATATATATATATATATATATATATATATATATATATATATTTAACACAGAAAAAATACAGAGCTAGATCATATGGAGTCCCAAAATTGAAACAACAAAACTCCAGAATAAACAGGTCTCCTAATATTTAGGACCCCAAAGGAATCAGTTTGTGAATTAATGGGGGTAGGAGAGGAGGATATCCAAATTTGCTTGCAGCCTAATCCCAAAGGAAAGAGGAATGTCTCCCGGGGAACCAAGAGATATTCCACAGCAAATCTGGAACAGAAGAGGGAAGGGCGCACAGTAAAGAATCCCCTCTTGTGTAGTATGAAAATGCAAAGCCGGTATTCAAAAACAACAAGCAAAATGTGCACTCACGTGAAATAACCTCAACTCATATTTCTATGTTTGATAAAACGTTTCAATATTAATGCAATATTAACACTAAAATGTTTCAATATTAAATAAAATATTAACACAAATATGTTTCAATATTACATTTCCCTATACACCAAATTGAAACAATAAAAGTGACAATCAACATATTTATTGCATATCCCTGAAATTATCTATATTTGAAACTATTAAACCCTTTGTTATATGCATAGTTATTGTTTCATAATTGACCTTCCACTGTACATAGTCAGACCTGCAGTTTAATTCTCATACCTTCCAATATTTCTATTATATTTTTTTGATTGGTGTGTATGACTGCAACATACACAGTTCTTTCTATAACATTTTTTTTAAAAAAACAGAGGCTGGGGTATCCCTGTCCTTGTTTGTTTTTTGTATCTTAAGTTGGTTCTCTAATTATACTTGGGGCTAAAATATTTTTTATACATATGTTCCTTTTAAAGATTACTTCAGGATAGTTCCCTATAGCATCTTTCAAGAGAGGATCATTTTTCATCACACCCCAATGTTTCTTAAAGATGCCTTTAATTTATGAATAACCAGTATTAAATGTTTTGACAAAACTGAGGCTTCTCTTATTTCTGCTGACTTGTATTTGTTGGCTGTTCTGACTCTTCCCATTTATATTCTGTCCATCCTTTTTATTTTTCACTAGATCCCTTCTATTTAGATTTTTGGCCTTGTTATATGCCTTCTCAATTACTTCTGATGGGAAGTGTTTGGCTTGGAATTGACCTTTTAGTTTAATTGCCTCTTCCTCAAAATCCTCCAAGTGAGTGCCATTTCTCCTGATTCTTTGGAACTGCCCGAAGGGGACGTTGTCAATCCATTTTGGATGATGTCCACTTCGGGCATCCAAATATCCATTTGTATCCATTTCTTTTCTAAAGCCCTTTGTGACAATTTTATTTCCCATCTTGAAAAGTATGAAATCCAAGAAATTTATTTCACTCATATCAGATTTTTTTGTGAATTTTAAATTCATCAAATTGGAGTTCAACTTGTCTGTAAAAATTGACCAACTAGAAATGTCCCCACCCCAGATGACCAGAACATCATCTATGTACCATTTCCAAAAAATTAGATGCTTGTTCCTATATTCTTTGTTCTCATAAATCATCTTATCCTCAAAATAACCCACATACAGATTGGCAAAAAAATTAGCAAATTTCATCCCCATGGCAGTGCCACTTTTTTGCAAATAAAAATGTTTCTGAAACAAGAAATAGTTATTTTCCAGAACAAATCTGATAGATTCCAGAATAAAATCTCTTTGTGCATCTGGAAATTGTTCATATTTATTAAGAAAATATTTTATTGCATCATTTACTGCCATGGGGAATAGATGTATATAGGGCAGATACATCCAAAGTTGCCCATCTGTATGTGGGTTTCCAGACTATATTCTCTATCATCTGCAATAACTGTGGTGTGTCCCTGAGAAAGGATTTCAACTCTATCACTATTGGTTTCAGGAACACATCCACATAGTCAGACAATCTTGCAGTTAGTGAGTCTATACCCGATATTATGGGTATCCCTGGTGGACATTTTTGTTCCTTGTGAATCTTTGGCAAATGATAGAATGTTGCAATAATCGGTTCATTATTTACCAAAAATTTCCATTCTTTTTGGTTCAATATCTTATCTCTAAGGCCTTGATTGATATGGAAACTGTATTCTTTAAGGAAACAGGAGGTGGGATCATCATTCAAAATTTCATAAGTGTCCTGATCGGATAGTAGGTTGTATGCCTCTTTCAGGCAATCCCCTTTATCCTGAATTATGATACCACCTCCCTTGTCTGCAGCATGAAGGATGATTTTGTCATTTTCTTTTAGCCTCTTTAGGGACCCTTTTTATTTTAAACTTAAGTTGTGATTTTGGATTTTGAAGTCTTTGCACATCTCAGTGCACTCTTTAATTACTTCATCTTTAAATTGAGTAATATATTTGCCTTGTGAGTGCACTGGTAAAAATATTGACTTCGATTTAAGTTTACTGTGTGTAAAACTTCTCAGATAACCAGATATCCAAATCATTGTACTCTTGGCTATTACACTCCTGTTCCATATCCAATAATGCTTGCAGAGTTTCTCTATCATCCTCGGTTAGGGCACCTACTTCTTTTTGGGATTTCCCTTTCTCAAAGTGTCTAGTCAAAGTTAACTTTCTAATAAATTTGTTTATATCCACAAACAGAGTAAAAGAGCTAGGTGTTTGTGTAGGGGCAAATAAGAGACCTTTTCTCAAAAGTTTCTCTTCTATCATATCTATGTATGTGAGTAAATATTATTTTTTTCTATAGTTTCCTCAATTACATTCTCTGTGATCTGCTTCTTGTTTTTTTAATCAACATTTTTTATTGAGGTATTTTGTAACAATACAACCAAAATCAAATCACAAGTACATGTGAATAAGACACATTTCCTCTCATATAATCAAATCCTAAACTACTAACATCTAAGGAAGGTATTGTATCAGTACATGTACTCTCAAATCTTCATACCTGGTTGTACAAAGTAGATATATGAAATCCCATTTTCTAGAGTCAGAAAGTTTACCTTTATTCCCTGAGAAACATATTCACCTCCTAGAGTGATTTCTTATAAATAATTATGAAAACTGAACAATCAAGTTTATGTTAACAAGATGGAAATAACAACAAGTTGTAATTATATAGACATTGTTATAAAAGAGTCACATATCTATAATTCTCACTCAAGTGTGCCAATGAGGTCAAGTTCTAAGTATTGCTATCCTCTTTTACGGAGGTAAGAGGGGGTGGGAGAATTAGGAAGTAAAAAAAAAGGGATAGGAAAGGGGAGGAGGGAAAAGGAGCACAGGTTATGCATGAGCGACCCCACCTCTCTGCTTCACTGGCCCAGGACCACCGACCAAATTAATCAGCAAAAAGCTCAGACCACTGTTCCTAAATTTTTATGTACAGATCAGTCCTCCCAAATGAGTTGAAAACATATGCCTCTATTTTCCTGATGTATGTAATTTGGTCTATCACTATTTGAATGGTGGGAGGAAGGTTCTGTTTCCAGCCTCTGGCTATTGTCAATTTAGCCGCCGCAAAAAAATAAATGAGGAAGATTTTCCTCGGTAGAGACATTTTGGGGAAGTACAAATGTAGCAGGCCAACTACTGGGGATAAGGGTAAGTTGTAGTTAAGATCTCTTAAAAGCCCCAGGCAAGCCCTCCAAAAGGGTCTTATCTTAGGGCAGTCCCACCACACGTGCATCCAAGTCCCGATCTGGCCACATCCTCTCCAGCATATGGGAGACTACCCACCATAAAATTGATGGAGGCCCTTGGGTACTAGGTGACACCTATGAACTATGTTATATATTGTATCTCCCACAAGGTAGAGCCGTGAAGAAATGTTTTGGCAACAACTATTTCCCTATGCCAAGTCTTGAGGTCATCAGTCACCTGTAAATCTCTCTCCCATGCTACCTGGGTGCTAGTTTTCGTTAATGGTTGTCCGTTAGTCAAGAGGGAGTATATATAGGAAAGGAGTCCCCTAGGCTTGTCGTCTCTCTGCCAGCATGTTTCCCATGAGGTTTTATCCCTGATTCTACTCTTCAACAAGCCCCAATTATGTGCAAAATTGAAGAGTCTAGAAATGACATCTTTATGGGATGTGGTGTTTTGCTATAAAATCCTGAGGGGTTATCTACTCATCAGTTTCAAATAGGTCACTCACTATTAAGTTTTCCATGTTTAACCATAAACTTATATGTGATACTTGAAGGCACCATGCCACGCTTCTAACTGAGTGGATTGGGGACGGGTGTGGGGCAATATGCTGCCGATGTCGATTTTTGTCCCAAAAGCTAAGTGCATCTAAAATTACTTTGTGATCTACTCTGACTCTGGCCCTATAATAGGGAGGAATCCAGATAAGATCCAATAATTTCATGCTGTTCGGTATAAGGTCTCTCTCCATGTCCTACCATCTAAGAGAAGAGTCTGCAGTACTCCATCCCAGAATATGAGAGAATCTAGCAGCATCATGATATGTCAAAATATTTGGAAGAGCCAGCCCTCCTTGCTTAATTGCTCTCTGCAGGACGTGACCTGAGACCCATGGTCTCATACCTCTCCAAATGTAAGTCCACAGCACCAAATAACAAGGAAAAGTTCTTGTCTTTATATAATTTATTAGCTTACAAAAAGCATGTAGGCAAACAGCAGCAAAAAAGCAACGTTTTGGGTTGTTCACCCTTAATCATGCTACAAATGTAAGAAGAGACCAAGCCTTGCAACCGGTTAATTATTGTTCTAGGATTTTGGACGGGGATGCAACGGAAAAGGTATGTCATTTTTGGTAGAAAAGACATTTTTATAGCAGCTATCCTCCCCGTCCACAAAATTTCTGTGAACTCCCATATCTCTAGCAGCTGCTTAAATTCCTGGATTCTATTCGTGAAGTTCTTTTCTATAATTGTGGATATATCTGGGCCAAGATATACTCCCAAATGTTTAATGCTATCCTCCACCCTTCTGAAATTATAGTCTCTCTTAAGACATTCCACTTCCGAATTGGATATGCTCACAGGTAGGGCTTCTGTTTTAGTTAAGTTTAATTTATAGAAGCTAATGTCTCCGAACTGTGCTGGTAAAGAGGTATGAGGGGAGGTCAGTAACAAGGTGATATCATCCGCAAAAAGCGCGATTTTGTGCATTGAATTTCTAAATTTCACCCCTTTTATCCTACCCTCCTCCCTAATGGCTTGTGCTAGGGGTTCAATCGCGAGAGCAAAAAGCAGGGGCGACAAAGGACATACTTGTCTGGTGCCGTTAGCTATGGTGAATTTTTCCAATTGAAATCCCACACCACGTACTGAGGCAGTGGGGCATGAGTATAGTGTGTCTATCGCTGAAATGAATTGATCCGGGAGCCCAAAAGACCCAAGTGTTTCCGATAAGTATTCCCACCTCACCCTGTCAAACGAATTTTCCGCGTCCAAGGACAGGGCGAGGAGGGGTATCTCACGTCTTTTGGCTTCTGACAAGATGTGAACTATCCTTCTGGTGTTATCTGGTCCCTCTCTACCTGGGATGAACCCTTCTTGATCCCCATGTATCAGGGATGGATTGATCCTCGACAGGCGGTTAGCCAACATTTTTTAATAAATCTTTGTATCTATATTGATCAACAATATGGGCCTATAGCTACCACATTCCTTAGCGTCTTTATCTGGTTTAAGTAGGGTGATTATGGTTGCTTCTAAAAACTCTGGATCTACTTTACCTGAAGACATAATTTTGTTAAAAAATGTATGCAATATGGGGTTAAGTATATTTTGAAAATTTTTGTAGAATTTTCTTGTATAGCGATCTGGCCCTGGTGTCTTGCCCATCTTAAGATGTTTAATCACAATCTTTATCTCTTCCCTTGAAATTTGGTCCCTTAAGGTTTCTGTGGCCTCTGCTAAAAACCGTAGGTAATTATAATTTCCCTAAAAAAAAGACTTGATAGAATGTGAAGTGAGACCTGAATCATTCTGACCTGGCTGGAGATTATATAGAGACTTGTAGAATTTACAAAAGGCAGACCCTATACCCTTGGGCGAAGTTATTAAAGCTGAACCCTGTTTAATAGCAGCTATCCTTCTCTGTGCAGTTCTATTACGCAACTTGTTTGCTAATAACGTGGTAAGTTTATTGTTGCAATAGTAGAATTTTTGTCTAAATTTATCTAGCGTCCTTTGAACTCGAAGAAACTCTAGGTTACGAATATGAGATTTCAGGGTCTTTATCCGACTATTTACTTTTTGGATAGTTGAATCTGATTAATTCTCAGTTTGCATGTCAATTCAGCTAAAGTGCCCCCTCTTTTCCCATTAGCCACTAATTTAATGTAGTAGCCCCTCATGTAAGCTTTTAGTGTGGCCCATAAGTTTTGTGTACTTGTTTGATTGTCGTCATTTAGCTCCAAGAACTCAGTCATGGCTGCTAGCAAATTCACTATGGCTGCAGGGGATTGAATTAACCAATCTGCAAGTCTCCAGGAGAAGCCCTCGTTTGGGGTAATAGGACCTATCTCTAATGTCACTGACATTAATAGGACCTATGTCTAATGTCACCACGTTATCGGGATGATTTTGGAATTAACTACTTTATCTAGCAATTTTGGGTTAACAAAGATAGTGTCAATTCTAGAGTAAGACACCTGCGGGTTTGAGTAAAATGTATTGTCACGTTCTGAGGTGTTATAAGCTCTCCAAGCATCGTATAATTGAAATTGATACATCACTCTTCTGAAAGCGCCCGCCAAGAACTGAGATGATCTGTCCTTTTTTGCTGCAGGGGGTACTAATCTATCTATGTCGGGATCCCAGGTGAGATTAAAGTTGCCCCTATGCAAAAATCTCCCTGTCTGATGATCGCCACCTGTCTCAACAGTCTTTTAAGAAATTGAATCTGTTTCACATTAGGTGCGTACACATTTACTAAGGTAATTAGGACATTATAAATCTTGTATATAAGAATTATAAATCTTGCCTGGGGGTCGTATTCTTTGTATATTTCCTCAAAACCCAATGAGTCCTTAATCAAAATGGCCACCGCTCTGGATTTTGTGTGGTGGGAGGCCCTATATGTATGTGAGAAATTACGAAAATTAAATGACTCACCCTGAGATTTCAACCAATGAATCTCTTGGATAAATGCTATATCAGCATTACTTTTCTTTAGGTGGTTGAGAAGACTCCTCTTAGTCGGCGTGTTCAAGCCCATGGTATTTATTATGAGATAAGAAGCGTAAACCTGCCATACCAGCAGCACAAAAAGGGAAAGAAGAGGATGGGAAAAAAGGGAAGGGGAGGAGGAAGGAGGGGGAGAAGGGAGAGGGCAAAAGGGAAATGGAAGCTAAGGGGGAGGATTAGACAATATGTTATCTGTATTCACAATTCAATGAGATTTCCACTTTTAGTAGTTTGCTAATGAAACAATTACATACACTCCAGGACTTGCCTACACTTCTGCTAAAATAGTTATGGTGACTCAATAGCCCTATTATATTTATTTTAACAACTTGTATTAATGATAAAGAACTGGCGAATTAATACCGCTATATTGTTCACCAGAATGGGTGAATGAGGACTAAAAGATAACAACATTTTTTCTATGTTTTACTCGCCAATATATTCAGTTTTTTTTGGGAGAGGGGGGGAGCTCATGGAACAAACTGCAGCCTTCCTAATTGTGTTGTATGTACTTATCTCCAGAGTTCTGCCCCCAGTATAATGGAAGTAGGAAGAATCGGGTAGACTGTGATTTCGAGAATTATATTTAGTAACCTTGGGCTTAATGTGGCTCCAATTAGACGCTGTTGTGTAGATCTCTATGCATGGTCAGTGACCTTAACACCAATAAAGGAAAAGGAATATAGGTGAAGGGGGGGGGGGGAGATTAAAGTAGGGGATATATTACAACTGCACAAGGTGATATAAGAGAATAAGTTACCTATTTAGTTATTAGGTATATCCTTGTAATATGACTTAAGGTGTAACAGAGATTCAGTTGCAAATTAAAATAAATTAACATTGCCTTGGACATCCCAATGCTCTCTCCCCTCCCCCCATGCCTAGCTGACCACCTATCTCCAGATGCTCAAGCTTTATCAATGTATGCATGGGTTAAGTGTCCCTCTGGGGGCCTGTAATGCTCACATGGGAGAGGAGGAAAGACCAATGCAAACCAAAGCCACGTAAAGTAACAGGCATGGAATCCCATATAAAAGGAGAAACAATCAAAATAAACATCAAACTCTGGAACTATAACTTATCCTTCTAGGACTGGAAGGAAATGGATTAGAAAAAATGCAATCAACATTTGGATTATTATTATTATCAGGTATTTGTAGAGCGCCAACAGATTCCGCAGCGCTAACTCTAGAATGAAAGAAATATATACTACAATCCTCTATCGTTGACTAATAAGGAGTGAGACACAAACTCTCCCCTTAGTTATTCTCCCCAGTCAATCAAAGTGTCCGCATCTTGGAGAGAGCCTAGAAGTTCCTTGAACATGCTCATTAGATAAGCAACTGAATCAGAAGTGCCGATATCTTCTGAGATGCCTCGTATTCTGACATTGTTCCTGCGGGATCTGTCTTCGATATCTGCCATCTTTAAATCAGCAATGTTCTCTTCTAGGGTTTGAGCATAGAACAACAGATTAGCTTGATCTATGGCAAGGTCTTCCTGTTTCCTCTCTAAGGCTTCCGCTCTTTCGTTTTGTGAGTTTAAATCTCCCCTCAAGTCAGCTACAGAACTTCTTATTTCACTCTTGAGGGAGGTGTAATGAGTATCAATTTTGGATGACAAGGCATTTATAGAATCCAGCACTTTGTATGCGATGGTCTCATCCTGCTTGCAGGCTCTGGGTCTGGTACTTCTTTGTATGGCAGTTGTGTCTGGGTCTGGACTCTTCATCTGAGCCATCTCTGTCTGATTGTATTCTGCTATTGAAGTGATAAGTAACAAAGTAACAGTGCGTTTAGGGCCCTCTGGGTGTCTTTGTTGTTGCTTTTTCCTGTTAGAATGCGCCAGGGTGGGCGACTGAGCCAGTTGTATATGAGGTTTGACTAAGGTTTTAAAACCAGTAAGAACAGCTTTCTTATTTCAGAGACCCCACAGAATACTCAGGTTCTTGCCACCCTGGGGCGTCAACCAGCTATTGATGAATTTGCAGTTGTTCAATCCCCCACTCTTCCCCCATCTGGGTGTTTTAGAAAAGGGACATAGTCTTGTTCAGTTCATGCAGTATATTATTTCAGCACTGAAGTGCTGCAGGGTCAAAATGGTGTGGTAGTAAACCACTGGTGCATGTGGTAGGTACTAGCAAAACTCCCCAGGGGAGGTGTCCTCATTGGACCAAGCCGGAAAAGGGTATTTGGGCATGACCTGTTGCCCCTATGTACAGCAGGAAAGGGAGGGGGAGTGTGCTTAACCAGCTTTCAGTCTCAAACTCTCACACCTGACTCTTTATTACAATGAATCTACGTTGCTCAGTGTAGTTATATCAAAATATATTATAAATCACTGTATGGGGATTTATGTAAGCTTTTGTTTCTACAGTAAATGTTGTATTGTATAGTGCCTTGCAAAAGACCACAATCTGGGCAGTTCATACAGCTGTTTTATGCACATAATCCGTGAAGCTTAATTATATTGGTAGCGTTGCCGAGCCCACTACCACTGAGCTGCTGTTGTGATCTAGGTCACTTATCTCCTCAGCTATCCCCGTGTGACTCAGTGTATTGAGGATCGTTAGGCCTTCAAGATGGCGGATTTTGTGCCAAAATTGCTCCCGTAGTAAATGTGGCCAACAATACTAGATATGAACCAAACCCGAGTCTCACCCTCAGCAGCAAATGTTCCTATGGGCACGATGTCTTAGTTGCGTCCAGGACTCCATTGTGCAGCACTATCTCCTGGCGTCTCTGTTTGTAAGCTGTGGTCACTGGTCTCTTGCCGCTATATGTGATCCAGCTGCCTCCAGTCGTTCCGGTCTCTGATCAAGTTGTGGGGCGGGATAGGCTGCCCTCCCTCTTCTCTGCCGACTCAGCGGCCTGATTGCCTCCGGAGCAGAGTCCCGACCCTCCGGAGGAAAAGCTAGTACCTCTGTGTTTTAGCTGCCTATCACAAGGGCACCGCCGCTGTAAATACCCTGTTGGGCTCCGAGTTTGTAGATTGAGAGCTGTCCGTAAGATGACGGATCTGACATCACACTTGCCTCTTAGACAGGCTTCAGGAGCTCCTTTTCACAGGTAACAATGTCTCTTAGCCTAGATTATTGTCTCTTAGATTATTTGTTAATGCTCTGGAGCTCCACACTTCTACAAACCTCTTCAATTAGCGGTTAGCTCCGCTCCCCCGATCTGCTTCTTTTTATGTCGCAATTTTCTTCCTGCCCTACATCCTCTTCTATTTCAATTGTCTTTTTTTTCTTCCTCTTATTTGGTTTTGTCTGTGTGGTGGTCTCCATTCCAGATTTCAATCTACCTGTTTTGGTCTTGCACCTTTTATTTCTGCCCTGGGTCTGAATCTGTTTTCTGGTCCTTGTTCTAAAAAATGTGCTTGTACATACGGGCCTTGGGTGTTCTGGGATCTGTATGTTGCGTCCCAATATTATAGACTACTCTTACATTGTTTTTTTTTTTTATTGTGATTATAGTGAAACCTTGGACCATCCTTCCAACTATCTTGAGATTTTGTTTGATATGGATATACTCTATTATAGTAATTATTCTCCTTTCCTTTATAGGGATGGTGGTTAGTTTTACTTTTATTGTCGTATTTGTTTTTATGTCCCCCATTAGTGGAATACCTGTCTTTGTGCATGTTATTTATCTTATATGGGGGTTTGTAAGTTTGTTTCATAGTGACTGATCTATCAAAATTTAATTCTGTGTTTTGTATCACATTGGCTGTTAATGGAGTACCTGGTGTGATTGGTGTCACTGGTACTGTAGTATCTGACTCTAAATTGTCAGATTCCTCTTTTTGTTTAGCCAGGAGATCTCTCCCAAACTTTCTTTTTTTTCTTGAATTGTGTATCTCTTTCTAATTTACTTAGATGTTCTCTAATTTCTTTATCCAATTTATCATATTTTTCATCTCCTTTAAATGCAGTTACCAAAACCCCCAATTTCTTCAGTTCTGTAGTTTCTTTTCTCAAGGTTTTGTCCCCGAAATTTAATTATCACTTTAATTAGGCGAACGGAACAGTCCCCCAGAATGGAATCCCATTTAATCAGCAACTCTATATATACATAAAAAGGAAAAAACACAGGCACCAAAATGGCCTAGTACCATCACAACAGATGATAATGTTAATAAAACAAATAGCTACTCACAAATGTGATGCACCCAATGGTGCTAGTGGAGCAGACTGGAACCTACATTTATTCCCTTTTTTCTTATATAAAGGGCTCAAAATGTCAAGCTAATAGCCAGCCCAAAATGTTACTCGCCACTTTTTATCCCACACCCACCACCCCTCTCTTTGCATATGTTTAGCCAATGTGAAACATCTTATTGTGCAGTCATTTTTTAATATTGTTTTATACCTTAAATTAAATAATGCTACATACAGTAATAAATTAAGAAAAATAAGTACATAGCAGTTAGCAACATGAACTAAAGTTCTGGGGAAGACAACAGCTGGACAGAAAAGTTGTTGAACTGAGAGAAAGTAGAGAGTTTTGACATTAATGTGAGGTCATAGCAGACCTGGAATTTTTTTTATACCTAACAACTGTCATCTATCTTTTTCCACTGCCTCCTCTCTTCAATCTCTCTTTTTTACCTACTCCCTTCTCTCTGAATGGAGCTTGATGCCCCTGTTTCCGCACGAGCCTTAAGGCTCGCCGGAAACAGCAGTTATGAAGCAGCGGTCTTAAGAACGCTGCTCCTTAACTGGTCCACTACCTCTGAGGCTGCGGACATCAATTCCCCCAATCCTATACGATCGGGCTGATTGACACCCCACACAGATGCACACACTTGCATACCTGCACACACACAAAAAACACACTTGCACACACACACACAAATACATATATAAACAAACACACACTTGCATACGTGCACACACAAAACACACTTGCACACACACACACAAATACATATATAAACAAACACACACTTGCATACGTGCACACACACACACAAAAAACACACTTGCACACATACACACAAATACATATATAAACAAACACACACTTGCGTACGTGCACACACACACACACAAATACATATATAAACAAACACACACTTGCATACGTGCACACACACACACACAAAAAACAGAATTTATGCTTACCTGATAAATTACTTTCTCCAACGGTGTGTCCGGTCCACGGCGTCATCCTTACTTCTGGGATATTCTCTTCCCCAACAGGAAATGGCAAAGAGTCCCAGCAAAGCTGGTCACATGATCCCTCCTAGGCTCCGCCCACCCCAGTCATTCGACCGACGGACAGGAGGAAATATATATAGGAGAAACCATATGATACCGTGGTGACTGTAGTTAGAGAAAATAATTCATCAGACCTGATTAAAAAACCAGGGCGGGCCGTGGACCGGACACACCGTTGGAGAAATTAATTTATCAGGTAAGCATAAATTCTGTTTTCTCCAACATTGGTGTGTCCGGTCCACGGCGTCATCCTTACTTGTGGGAACCAATACCAAAGCTTTAGGACACGGATGAAGGGAGGGAGCAAATCAGGTCACCTAAATGGAAGGCACCACGGCTTGCAAAACCTTTCTCCCAAAAATAGCCTCCGAAGAAGCAAAAGTATCAAATTTGTAAAATTTGGCAAAAGTGTGCAGTGAAGACCAAGTCGCTGCCTTACATATCTGGTCAACAGAAGCCTCGTTCTTGAAGGCCCATGTGGAAGCCACAGCCCTAGTGGAGTGAGCTGTGATTCTTTCAGGAGGCTGCCGTCCGGCAGTCTCATAAGCCAATCGGATAATGCTTTTAAGCCAAAAGGAAAGAGAGGTAGAAGTCGCTTTTTGACCTCTCCTTTTACCAGAATAAACAACAAACAAGGAAGATGTTTGTCTGAAATCTTTAGTAGCCTCTAAATAGAATTTTAGAGCACGGACTACGTCCAAATTGTGTAACAAACGTTCCTTCTTTGAAACTGGATTCGGACACAAAGAAGGTACAACTATCTCCTGGTTAATATTTTTGTTGGAAACAACTTTCGGAAGAAAACCAGGCTTAGTACGCAAAACCACCTTATCTGCATGGAACACCAGATAGGGCAGAGAACACTGCAGAGCAGATAACTCTGAAACTCTTCTAGCAGAAGAAATTGCAACCAAAAACAAAACTTTCCAAGATAATAACTTAATATCTACGGAATGTAAGGGTTCAAACGGAACCCCTTGAAGAACTGAAAGAACTAGATTTAGACTCCAGGGAGGAGTCAAAGGTCTGTAAACAGGCTTGATCCTAACCAGAGCCTGAACAAATGCTTGAACATCTGGCACAGCTGCCAGTCTTTTGTGAAGTAAAACAGATAAAGCAGAGATTTGTCCCTTCAGAGAACTTGCAGATAATCCTTTCTCCAAACCTTCTTGTAGAAAGGATAGAATCTTAGGAATTTTTATCTTGTTCCATGGGAATCCTTTAGATTCACACCAACAGATATATTTTTTCCATATTTTATGGTAAATTTTTCTAGTTACAGGCTTTCTAGCCTGAATCAGAGTATCTATTACAGAATCTGAAAACCCACGCTTTGATAAAATCAAGTGTTCAATCTCCAAGCCGTCAGTTGGAGGGAAACCAGATTCGGATGTTCGAATGGACCCTGAACAAGAAGGTCCTGTCTCAAAGGTAGCTTCCATGGTGGAGCCGATGACATATTCACCAGGTCTGCATACCAAGTCCTGCGTGGCCACGCAGGAGCTATCAAGATCACCGAGGCCCTCTCCTGATTGATCCTGGCTACCAGCCTGGGGATGAGAGGAAACGGTGGGAATACATAAGCTAGGTTGAAGGTCCAAGGTGCTACTAGTGCATCTACTAGGGTCGCCTTGGGATCCCTGGATCTGGACCCGTAGCAAGGAACCTTGAAGTTCTGACGAGACGCCATCAGATCCATGTCTGGAATGCCCCATAATTGAGTTATTTGGGCAAAGATTTCCGGATGGAGTTCCCACTCCCCCGGATGGAATGTCTGACGACTCAGAAAATCCGCTTCCCAATTTTCCACTCCTGGGATGTGGATCGCAGACAAGTGGCAGGAGTGATCCTCCGCCCATTGAATTATCTTGGTCACTTCTTTCATCGCCAGGGAACTCCTTGTTCCCCCCTGATGATTGATATATGCAACGGTCGTCATGTTGTCTGACTGAAACCTTATGAATTTGGCCTTTGCTAGTTGAGGCCAAGCTCTGAGAGCATTGAATATCGCTCTCAGTTCCAGAATGTTTATCGGGAGAAGAGACTCTTCCCGAGACCATAGACCCTGAGCTTTCAGGGATTCCCAGACCGCGCCCCAGCCCACTAGGCTGGCGTTGGTCGTGACAATGACCCACTCTGGTCTGCGGAAGCTCATTCCCTGTGACAGATTGTCCAGGGTCAGCCACCAACGGAGTGAATCTCTGGTCTTTTGATCTACTTGAATCGTCGGAGACAAGTCTGTATAATCCCCATTCCACTGTCTGAGCATGCACAGTTGTAATGGTCTTAGATGAATTTGTGCAAAAGGAACTATGTCCATTGTTGCAACCATCAATCCTATTACTTCCATGCACTGCGCTATGGAAGGACGAGGAACAGAATGAAGTACTTGACAAGAGCTTAGAAGTTTTGATTTTCTGACCTCTGTCAGAAAAATCCTCATTTCTAAGGAATCTATTATTGTTCCCAAGAAGGGAACTCTTGTTGACGGGGACAGAGAACTTTTTTCTTTGTTCACCTTCCATCCGTGAGATCTGAGAAAGGCTAGGACAATGTCCGTATGAGCCTTTGCTTTTGACAGGGACGACGCTTGAATCAGGATGTCGTCCAAGTAAGGTACTACTGCAATGCCCCTTGGTCTTAGAACCGCTAGAAGGGACCCTAGTACCTTTGTGAAAATCCTTGGAGTAGTGGCTAATCCAAATGGAAGTGCCATAAACTGGTAATGCTTGTCCAGAAAAGCGAACCTTAGGAACTGATGAGGTTCCTTGTGGATAGGAATATGTAGGTACGCATCCTTTAAATCCACGGTAGTCATAAATTGATTTTCCTGGATAGTAGGTAGGATCGTTCGAATAGTTTCCATTTTGAACGATGGTACCCTGAGAAATTTGTTTAGGATCTTTAGATCCAAAATTGGTCTGAATGTTCCCTCTTTTTTGGGAACTATGAACAGATTGGAATAAAATCCCATTCCTTGTTCTCTTATTGGAACTGGATGTATCACTCCCATCTTTAACAGGTCTTCTACACAATGTAAGAATGCCTGTCTCTTTATTTGGTTTGAAGATAATTGAGACCTGTGGAACCTTCCCCTTGGGGGTAGTTCCTTGAATTCCAGGAGATAACCTTGAGAAACTATTTCTAGCGCCCAAGGATCCTGAACATCTCTTGCCCAAGCCTGAGCAAAGAGAGAAAGTCTGCCCCCCACTAGATCCGGTCCCGGATCGGGGGCTATCCCTTCATGCTGTTTTGGTAGCAGTGGTAGGCTTCTTGGCCTGCTTACCCTTGTTCCAGCCTTGCATTGGTTTCCAGGCTGGTTTGGGTTGTGAAGTATTACCCTCTTGCTTAGAGGATACAGAATTAGAGACTGGTCCGTTTCTGCGAAAGGGACGAAAATTAGGCTTATTATTAGCCTTAAAAGACCTATCCTGTGGGAGGGCGTGGCCCTTTCCCCCAGTGATGTCTGAAATAATCTCTTTCAAATCAGGTCCAAATAATGTTTTACCTTTGAAAGGAATGTTAAGCAATTTTGTCTTGGAAGACACATCCGCTGACCAAGACTTTAGCCAAAGCACTCTGCGCGCCACGACAGCAAACCCTGAATTTTTCGCCGCTAATCTAGCTAATTGCAAAGCGGCATCTAAAACAAAAGAGTTAGCCAATTTAAGTGCTTGAACTCTGTCCATAACCTCCTCATACGAAGATTCTTTACTGAGCGATTTTTCTAGTTCCTCGAACCAGAAACACGCTGCCGTAGTGACAGGAACAATGCATGAAATTGGTTGTAGAAGGTAACCTTGCTGTACAAAAATCTTTTTAAGCAAACCCTCTAATTTCTTATCCATAGCATCTTTGAAAGCACAACTATCTTCGATAGGAATAGTAGTGCGTTTGTTTAGAGTAGAAACCGCCCCCTCGACCTTGGGGACTGTCTGCCATAAGTCCTTTCTGGGGTCGACTATAGGAAATAATTTCTTAAATATAGGGGGGGGAACAAAAGGTATGCCGGGCCTTTCCCACTCTTTATTTACTATGTCCGCCACCCGCTTGGGTATAGGAAAAGCGTCGGGGGGCACCGGAACCTCTAGGAACTTGTCCATCTTACATAATTTCTCTGGAATGACCAAATTGTCACAATCATCCAGAGTAGATAACACCTCCTTAAGCAGTGCGGGGAGATGTTCTAATTTAAATTTAAATGTCACAACATCAGGTTCAGCTTGATGAGAAATTTTTCCTGAATCTGAAATTTCTCCATCAGACAAAACCTCCCTCATGGCCCCTTGAGATTGGTGTGAGGGTATGTCAGAACAGTTATCATCAGCGTCCTCTTGCTCTTCAGTGTTTAAAACAGAGCAATCGCGCTTTCTCTGATAAGTAGGCATTTTGGATAAAAGATTTGCTATGGAGTTATCCATTACAGCCGTTAATTGTTGCATGGTAATAAGTATTGGCGGGCCTCCTGTGTGGGCATAACTGGTGTAGACACAGTAGGGGATGATGTAGTATCATGTTTACTCCCCTCATTTGAGGAATCATCTTGGGCAATATCATTATCTGTTGCATTACTGTCCTTACTTTGTTTGGACACTATGGCACAATTATCACATAAATTTAAATGGGGAGACACATTGGCTTTCATACATATAGAACATAGCTTATCTGATGGTACTGACATGTTAAACAGGCTTAAACTTGTCAACAAAGCACAAAAAACGTTTTAAAATAAAACCGTTACTGTCACTTTAAATTTCAAACTGAAAACACTTTATTACTGAATATGTGAAAAAGTATGAAGGAATTGTTCAAAATTCACCAAAATTTCACCACAGTGTCTTAAAGCATTTCAGAGCTTTAACCCTTAAATTAACGGAACCAGAGCCGTTTTTACATTAAACCCCTATACAGTCCCAGAATGAGGCTCTGTCTATAACTAGAAAGGCCCCCATCTGAAAAAGGTGTCCAACACAGTGCCTGCCGTTTTTCTAAACGTTCCCCAAGATTATAATACCAATAATTAGTTAGAATCTGCATAATATGCCTAGTAAAGCAATTGTTTTAGCCCAGAAAAATGTCTACCAGTTTTTAAGCCCTTTTTGAAGCCCTTTATTCTTTTATGTTTAACTAAGAAAATGGCTTACCGGTCCCCATGAGGGGAAATGACAGCCTTCCAGCATTACATGGTCTTGTTAGAAATATGGCTAGTCATACCTTAAGCAGAAAAGACTGCTAACTGTTTCCCCCAACTGAAGTTACTTCATCTCAACAGTCCTGTGTGGAAACAGCAATCGATTTTAGTTACTGTCTGCTAAAAATCATCTTCCTCTTACAAACAGAAATCTTCATCCTTTTCTGTTTCAGAGTAAATAGTACATACCAGCACTATTTTAAAATAACAAACACTTGATAGAAGAATAAAACTACAAAAAACTCTTAACCATCTCCGTGGAGATGTTGCCTGTGCAACGGCAAAGAGAATGACTGGGGTGGGCGGAGCCTAGGAGGGATCATGTGACCAGCTTTGCTGGGACTCTTTGCCATTTCCTGTTGGGGAAGAGAATATCCCACAAGTAAGGATGACGCCGTGGACCGGACACACCAATGTTGGAGAAAACACACTTGCACACACACACACAAATACATATATAAACAAACACACACTTGCATACGTGCACACACACACACAAAAAACACACTTGCACACATACACACAAATACATATATAAACAAACACACACTTGCGTACATGCACACACACACACAAATACATATATAAACAAACACACACTTGCATACGTGCACACACACACACAAAAAACACACTTGCACACATACACACAAATACATATATAAACAAACACACACTTGCGTACATGCACACACACACACACACAAATACATATATAAACAAACACACACTTGCATACGTGCACACACACACACACACACACAAAAACACACTTGCACACATACACACAAATACATATATAAACAAACACACACTTGCGTACATGCACACACTTACACAAATACATATACACACACGCACACACTTGCATACTTGTACACACACACACAAAAAAACACACTTGCACACAAATACATATACACACACATGCATGCCTACATGCGCACACAAACATACAGGCACACACATGCATGTATACACACACATGCGTACACACACATATGCTTGCACACACACTCACATGCACAAACACACATGCATACATGCACACACATGCGTACATGCACACACACGCGTACATACACACATGCGTACATGCACACACATATGCTTGCACACACACTCACATGCATACATGCACAAACACACATGCGTACATGCACACACACGCACATGCACACACATATGCCTGCAGAAACAAGATTAAACTAAAACATTGTAACATTGTGAAAAGATTAAAAATTTATGAGGATAAAAAAATTATATGTTCCTTGGAGATTGATATCTAAAAAAAAAACATTGATGAAAATACTAAATAATTAACGGGTTCGTCTTTCACTAACTCAGCATTAATCATATCTACGTTTGCCATGGTGATGTACATTTGCATGCATAACACTGTTCCATTTCGCGGCCACTTTCCCTTCCCTTATAAACTAATTAGAAGCCATTCCATTTAAAAATCCCACTTATTAAATTAATTTTGGGGAGGCTGATAACATCCCCTGTACCCTGTAGGGGACAATTCAACATTGCTATACTAATTAATTAGCAAACAATTTTAGCAGCTTCCTGTAGTTAAATAAATAGTTAAATATAGCTCAAACCACACTATGAAACCACTAAGAATACACTCGGATTAAATATGATCATCAGACTGCTAAATTATGATTGCAATTAACTGTTTAGATTTTAAAAATATTATAAAATTCATGAAATGATATTGCTTAATAACTAGGGATGGGCGAATGTTTCGCAACATTCGAAAAACGGCACGAATTTTAACACATTCGTTCGAATCGAATTTCGAATGTTTACATAACATTCTAACATTCGATTTTTGAATGTTCGGTTTCGAATTTTACGATTACATTCGATAATATTCTTTTCGAAAAATTCGAATTTAGATTGTAATAGTATTTCTAATGCTTTTTCTTTAAATGTAATATTCGAATTATGCAATATTCGAATTCGAAAAATTCGAATTTAGATTGTAATAGTATTTCTAATGCTTTTTCTTTAAATGTAATATTCGAATTATGCAATACGTGTATTCGAATTCGAAAAATTCGAATTTAGATTGTAATAGTATTTCTAATGCTTTTTCTTTAAATGTAATATTCGAATTCGAAAAATTCAAATTTAGTTTGTAATATTATTTCTAATGCTTTTTCTTTAAATGTAATATTCGAATTATGCAATACGTGTATTCGAATTCGAAAAATTAAAATTTAGATTGTAATAGTATTTCTAATGCTTTTTCTTTAAATGTAATATTCGAATTATGCAATATTCAAATTCGAAAAATTCAAATTTAGATTGTAATAGTATTTCTAATGCTTTTTCTTTAAATGTAATATTCGAATTATGCAATACGTGTATTCGAATTCGAAAAAATTGAATTTAGATTGTAATAGTATTTCTAATGCTTTTTCTTTAAATGTAATATTCGAATTATGCTATATTCTAATTCGAAAAAATCGAATTTATATGTTTGTAATAGTATTTCTAATGCTTTCTTTAAATGTAATATTCAAATTATGCAATATTCTATATGGAAACATTCGAAATGATATATTTGTATCTATTATGTATCAATTTACTAGATTCCCGCCCTACCACATGAACTATTGAACTTCTGAAGAGTATTTGTTAAATAGATTGTTAAATTCGAAATTTCGAATGTGGACATTCGATATAATTATAAACATTCGAATTCGAAAGTGACCAATCGAAAACTGTAAATAACATTCGATTTTCAAATTTTTAAGAATATTCTTTGTTATCGACATTAGGATTTAGAATTCAAATTTCGGTAATAACATTCATTCTACATTCGAAAATTCGAAAATTTACACATTCGCCCATCCCTATTAATAACCAATTAAATTGATTTGGCTGTTATTATCAATACTGAATCAATAAGCCATCTGCATTAAGACATGTAAAAAAAAAAAAACACCTGCAATATATTTGTTTCTTAGCGTGTTCATATGTTTAAAGGGACATAAAACTGTGTGGAATTATTAGATTGTGCTGTAGGCTAGGAATATATGAAAATATTAGGCAAATGTAAATGTTTTAACTACATTGGCACCTTGTTGGCGGCACTTGTTTTTGAGTGGTCAATTTCCATCCTCTACGAGTCTTATCTGAAGAAGCCAATCTGGACTTGTTGCATGTTTTAGTAAAAACATTTAAAGGGACACTAAACCCACATTTTTTCTTTCATGATTCAGATAGAGCATGCAATTATAAGCAACTTTCGTATTTACGCCTATTATCAATTTTTCTTTGTTCTCTTGCTATCTTTATTTGAAACACAAGGCATCTAAGCTAAGGAGCCAGACCATTTTTGGTTCAGACCCTGGACAGCACTTGTTTATTGGTGCTGTCCAATCAGTAAGCACAACCAGATTGTGAACCAAAAATGGGTCGGCTTCTAAACTTACATTCTTGCTTTTCAAATAAAGATAAGAAGGGAATGAAGAAAAATTTATAATAGGAGAAAATTAGAAAGTTGCTTAAAATTGCATGCTCTATATGAATGACAGAAAAAAAATGGGATTAGTGTCCCTTTATTTGTTTTGCAGCATCTTATTTAACCCCCTGCTGAGGCCACTTAGGGAAATATATGTAGTAGGGTTAGGCTTGTGCACAGAAGTAGAAAACCCAGAATTGTTAGACTTAAAGGGACAGTAAACACCTTGAAATTGTAATTAAATGTTCAGTTGCAATGTACTTTTACTATTTCTTGTTGCCTCCTCCCCCCCTTATGCAATTGAGGTCTAAACATTTTGGATGTTCTAATTCAGAAAGGCTAACATTGCTACATATCTACATATCTTTACCTAACTGGCTTTAACAGATAAGATCAGCAAAACAAACACTTTATACTAACAATATGACCATGACTAGCCTTGTCAACTACAGACTTAAAGGGACATTGTACACCAGATTTTTCTTTGCATAAATGTTTTGTAGATGATCCATTTATATAGCCTATACAGCTTTTTATTCTTTATATATATATATATATATATATATATATATATATATATATATATATATATATATATATAGTTTTGCTTATTTTTAAATAACATTGCACTGATTTTCAGACTCCTAACAAAGTCCCAAAGTTTTAGGAGAAGACTGATGTCTACCTACTCCAGCTTGCTCCTCTTTGTGTAAAGAGTCTTCATGTGCAGAGGAAGGGGGAGTGTCTGATTTATTTGCTATAGAACCACTTGCAGTGGGTGTTCCAGCAAAGCTTTTTAACAGAGCTAAACTGGGAGCGTCTAAATAATTTTTTTTTATACTGGATTTTTAGATCAGTATCTGTACATATTATTCTTTATAGTAGTGTCTATTACATGCAGTTATGAAAATTGGTGTATACTGTGTCCCCCCCTCCAAATTAAGCAAGCGGTGGGAGAAGTTTGGCTACT